>NC_090653.1:32674117-32779805 GCF_040937935.1 Hyperolius riggenbachi | reverse complement strand
CCTCTCAAACTCTCACAACTGCTCACTGCTGCCTGGTAACTACTTGCTGAGCACGCAGTTCACCTGCCCGTGGAAAAGAGGCCTAAGGCTAGATTCACAGTGGTCAGTTGCATAATGCATGTATTAAAATGTGTGTGAACTGCAATGGAGACTGGATATAGACATTAATGCAAAGCCTGCATGCAGCAAGTTACAATAATGCGATCAGTTACTGTGAACAGGCCCATAGAATTTTATGGGCAGTAAGTTGACATGCGGAATTTTTCAGCAAAGCAACTGAGCACTGTGAACCTAGCCTCAAGCTGCATACATTTGCATAATCCTGCATCAGGGTAGGAACACCCTAGGCAGAATGGCATATGCGTTTTCCACTGTACTTTGGAAAATACATATGCAATTCTGCCTAGTGTGTTCCTATCCTTTATCTCAGAATTATTTATGTTATCTAGTTGCCCATTCCTACTAATCAGTCAGAATAGTCAACCAAGTGTTAATAACTTTAAATTGCAGGCAAATTGTGTGCAGCTTGGAACTTGGCCAATCAAAATTGACAGGAAGTATCCTTGATTGGCCCAATTCTAAGTGGCTACGTGGTACTGCTTCTGCCTACCAGGCATGAGGTGGTGAGTTCGACTCCCAGCTTCACCCATTGGCTTAACCCATGGCTGGATTCCAGCTCCAGCCGGGGGCTTGATCTATGTTTTAGATTGCCATGGCTGGAACGTTGATGTTGACCGTAACACTTCTTGGGGAAGGAGGCGGTATAACCTACACCACCTGGCCAAAGACATAAACCTCATTGTGGGATGAGACGGAATATAGCCAATCAAAATGTGTATGCAGCATAAATCCTGTGCAGAGATCATCCGGCCTACTTTGAATTTAGGATCCCATCTCTAATGGTGGTCCTGCCTGATACACACATCCAATTTTGATTGGCCAATCACTGACCAATTTTTTCGACTTCCATGTAGTATGAGAGCTTACTTAAACAAATCTGTACATAGTATTCTGTCTGTTGCCCCTAATACTACATGGCGGTGCTAAAATTGGGTGTGACCAGGCTTTAGACTGCTAACATGGAGCTTTAAAGGGACACTGTAGGGGGGTCAGGGGAAAATGAGTTTAAGTTACCCAGGGCTTGTAATGGTCCCCCACAGACATCCTGTGCCCGCGCGGCCACTCCCCAATGCTCCTGCCCCGCCTCTGGTTCACTTCTGGAATTTCAGACTTTAAAGTCTGAAAACCACTGCGCCTGCGTTGCAGTGTCCTCACTCCCGCTGATGGCACCAGGAGCGTACTGTGCAGGCCCAGTATGGTCTGTGCCTGCGCCGTGTGCTCCTGGTGACATCAGCGGGATCGAGGACACGGCAACACAGGTGCAGTGGATGTCAGACTTTAAAGTCTGAAATTCCAGAAGTGAACCGGAGGCGGGGCCGGAGCATCGGTGAGTGGCTGCGCGGGTACAGGATGTCTGTGGGGGACCATTACAAGCCCTGGGTAACTTCAACTCATTTTCCCCCGACCCCCCCCTACAGTATTCCTTTAAGCACTTTCAATTATGATTGACTCATTGACCAATTTTACCACTGTCATTTAGTATGAGGGTTTACCTACAAGATCTGCTCATAGCAGTCAAATTATTATGTTGACCCTTATACTACATGGCAGTGGTAAAATTGGTCTGTGATTGGCCAACCATAATTGAAAGTGTGTACCAGGCTGGTACACACCCAGTTTTGATTGGCCAATGACTGCCCATACTTCTAAGTAGCATGAGGGCCAACAGATTTTGAATAGTGTGAACAGAATGCGCAGGTAAGCTCATACTACATGGAAGTGGAAGAATTGGCCAATCAGAATTTGATGTGTGTATTTGTTAAATGAAGCCATTTCCTGCCTTCCTCTGGCTTCCTAGACAGAGGTGCTGCTGTAGCTGTCTGAGTGCGCCACACCTGGAAGGCGGGTCTATAGATGACATGCATGTTTGTCAGCTATTGTACAGGTCCATGCTATAGCGTTCAGCGAAGGTGCTATGTTTAGTGTTCCGTCTTTGCTGTATTACAGCGTTGAGAGGTATAATGATCCCAGGAACCGGTTTGGCAGGGTGTGTGTGTCTGCCCATACAGTATATATACATGAGCAAACACGTGTGTGTTTCCCCGGAAGCCAAGGATCCAGCCGCGCAGCGGAGAGGGGGCTTATCTACCTGTCTACCCCGCCTGGAGAGTTTAACCCTTCCGTCTACACTTCCCCGGCTGTCTTCAGATCTATTGCCCTGCTCTGACCCCCACCCCCCAATTTCCAAACTGATCTGTGCTGCACCCAGCTTCCTGTCTCTGCTCACTTAGCAGCTGCTTCTGCCTCTCTCCTACCCTCTCCACTGCATCCGATGCCCCTTCTATGAATGTGGCCCTGAACTTCTGCCTGTCGCGGGCCGATGCCAGAGACGCCAGGGCTGCCTCCAAAACGACGTGGTACAGTCTGCCCCCCAGCAAGGTGAGTCATGGGACATGTTTTATGCACAGATCGCTTGCCGCTAGGTATTGGGGAACCACAAGTCCCAGCATGCTGGCCTGGCAGTCAGAGGGACTCCGGCTGCTGAGGGAAGCATCTTACGACAATCTTACGTTTTATCTTACGACAATAAGAAAATGGGGTGCGTAGAGTATTGTGAGTATTGTGTGCCCCAGCGGAGTGATTAGCATTGGGTTTTCGCTCACCAGGAAACGCTCGTATACGGCGAGTCTTATTGCACGTGGGTACCTGGCTTTCGGATTTGCCACTCGAGAGATGAAATGTTTAGGTGATTTTTGGAAGACAGGAAGTGGAATTTCCCTGGAACTTTGCACAGGTCTAATCTGGTTTAAGTAGTTACATAGTTATTTGGGTTGAAAACAGATATGCGTCCATTGAGTTCAACCAGACAAGGACAGTGTTTGGAAAACACTATTTAATTACCTGGCAACTGATTAATGAAGCTGACAGTTAAGCATGGTACAAACTATCAGTTATGATTGGCCCATTGCTAACCAATTTTACAACCTCCATGTAGTATGAGGGGTTATCTACACAGTCTGCTCATAGTATTTGAATGTAAGTTGGCCCTCCTACTACATGGGGTTGGTAATATTGGCCAATTATAATTGAGTGTGTAGGCGTTCGGTTAGGCCTGGAGCTTACTGCAAGGAGTGATTGAATTTTGTGTTGATGATTTGTTTTTTTTTATGGCGATTTAAATGTGCTTATTATCGCAATTAGCATGTTCTTTCTTTCTGGGTAGTAAAATTGCTGCAAAGCCACTTTTTGTACTGCAATTGCAATGCAAATTTGCAGCGATCTTGTACTTTTTATTCAAGCACGAACGGTCTAAAAATGCTGCAGGACCCACGATTGCAATTTGTGGATCTGTGGGTTTCTCTCCATTAACTATATTTAGCCCAGTGCAAGTTGTGCATCTGCACTGCATAAAAATGCGCACCTCTGTGTAATGCCACGGATGCCAGTGCTTGTTGGAAAGTGAGGCAGGTCTTTCCGCGACACACCCTTCCCCGCGCTGAGCCTGCCCTGGGCACCGACATCGATGTAATCTTATTATGTCTATGGTCGTGTGGCATTGTAATACGTGTGCCGCTGATAGCCGGACCCCGAATTACTACTCAATCCAAGTTGTTACGACTCGGAGGGGGATAGTAATTAACGCCACCCGGAATTTCTGCGCCAGCAGGGTGAGCCACCATTTGGCTCACCTTGCGCCAAAGTGACCTGGCAGCGATACGCCACATGCGTTGGAAAGTACTGGCACATTCTGCATGTCCATTGTGTATCATTTGTCTGCAGTGCACAGCCCATTATGGCCTCATTCTGACGGGCTGATGACAAGTGGTGAATTCACCGCCTGTCAGCTGCTCTCCTGCGCCGGGCACTTGTTGGCTCTCAGTACCAACACTAGACAGGTGCTTCCCCATAGAGTCTCTCGCGCGTGTGCAGTATGGAGCTGCCTGTCTTCAGGAGGACTCTGCTTCCGAAGTCTTCTCCGGTGGGGGATACAAACGGGGGAGCCAGCACTGCTACAAGGGGACCATGAGAGGAGTGTGAAGGCTCTATAGGACCCAGAGCCTGCCCTCCCCTTAGGTAAGTATATGATTTATTTATTGTTTTTGTTGGGAGGGGGGGGGGGGTTGATTCCTATGGACTTAAAGCAGGTTAGTAATGGCAGCCTCCATGTTCCTTTCGCTTCCACTTTCCTGTATGCTTGGCTGCTGTAGCCTGGAGGTATGTGGCTCTCAGTTTAGCTATTGAAATGCTCTGATAACAAATAGAAACCAAACTCCCAAAGCTGTGTTTATGCTGAAGGTGTAGAAATATCTGCCTCAGGAGGTGAAGCAAATACAACCAGCACAGAGCGCAGATTAGAGCGATATTCTTCTAGTCATTAGAGTGGGCGGCGGCCTCTGGAAATATTCTCACAAAAGTTCGGTTGCCTTTTCTGCAATGACTTTTCAGGTGTATAAAGATAATTCACCTGCTTCCACTCAGGTTATGTATGTAAATTGTATGCACCTTATGCTGGGAATACACCATGCAATTTCCCGCCCGACGGGTAATCTGACAGGAAGTTGCATTGTGTGTACATGTCCAAACTGCTCCCAATCGCAAACGGGATTGATTTTATTTTTTTTACGTGATAACTGGAAAATCGATCCCGCATTTGAAGTTTAGCAGATCGGACATGACGGACATAATCTTCCAATTCGTGTGTATTCAGCATTAGAAATGGGCCAAGCCAAATTGGCAGGAAATGATTGGACCAATTCCAAACTGCTTACAATCTGCATTAAATTTCAACGGAAGCCAAAATTTATAGCTTCTCATTGACCTTCTAGTGGTGCGCTTTTGTCTTGGGATTTTGAGGGCTCATTTCCATGGGCAGTTGAACTGTGTGCACACCAAGCAGTTGCCAGGCGGCAGCGAGCAGTTGCCAGGCAGCCGTGAGCAGTTGCCAGGCGGCCGTGAGCAGTTGCCAGGCGGCCGTGAGCAGTTGCCAGGCGGCCGTGAGCAGTTGCCAGGCAGCAACAAGCAGTTACCAGGCAGAAGTGAGCAGTTGAGAGTTTGAGAGGCATTTCACTGCCTATCAACAGTTCGTGGAAAGGAGGCCTAACTATAAAGAGGGAAGGCTTTGGTTCCCATTGAGCCTTCCCATTCCTCTCACGGTCCTCTTGTTCCAGCGCTGGCTCCCCATAGCAGTATTCGACCGATTGGTCAAATACTGCTCTGTGCAGCCACAGGAGCCTTTGGAAGATGAGCTTTCTCACACGGTTGCACATGCACAGAATGGAGCCGCCTGTCTTCAGGAACACTCTGGCTCCCGAACACTTCCGAAGCCTCTCGCGGGGGATTCAAGTGGAGGAGCTGCTGCTGCAACGAGAGGACCAAGAGAGGAGTGTGAAGGCTGTATAGGACCCAGAGCCTTCCCACTCCTCAGGTAAGTACCTGTTTTGTTTTTTTCACTTTACATTGGCTTTAATTCATTTTCCATTGCAGACAGGAGAAGAGATTCAGTAATGATGAATATAAAAAAATAGAAATGTGTCTGTGATGGGGGATGTATAAATCAGCTGCTGTTTAACTGCCTAATGACTGCTCCATGCCGATTGGCGTGAGCAGCGCGGCAGCCCCAGGACCACTCCATGCCGATTGGCGTGAGCAGCGTGGCAGCCCCAGGACCACTCCATGCCGATTGGCGTGAGCACCGCGGCACCCCCAGGACCACTCCATGCCGATTGGCATGAGCACCGCGGCACCCCCAGGACCACTCCATGCCGATTGGCGTGAGAAGCACGGCAGCCCCAGGACCACTCCATGCCGATTGGCGTGAGAAACACGGCAGCCCCAGGACCACTCCATGCCGATTGGTGTGAGCAGCGAGGCAGCCCCAGGACTACTCCATGCCGATTGGCTTAGGCAGGGCGGCACCCCCAGGACCACTCCATGCCGATTGGCGTGAGCAGCGCGGCACCCCCAGGACCACTCCATGCCGATTGGGTGAGCAGCACGGCAGCCCCAGGACCACTCCATGCCGATTGGCGTGAGCAGCGCGACAGCCCCAGGACCACTCCACTGATTGGCATGAGTGGCTGGGAATGGAGATAGCGGGATCGCGCACGCTGATGCGCTCCGTCATCAGTCTCCCTGTGGCGATCGCCGCTAGGGACTGTTTCGCTGTCTAATAACCATGTACAGCGCTGCGATCTAAGGCAGCGCTGTACCGAGGACAGCTGTGTGACACTGCTGTCCCCTCTGTAGGCAGGAAAGTGATCCGCTGTCATAGGCTGAAGCGTATGACAGACGATCACGCTGATTGGCTGGCGGAAGGAGAGAGGGGGGTATAGAAAATAAATAAAAACATGTATATTTAAAAAATAGTTATAAATATTTACAAAAAAACCCAAACATCCTGACATCCCTCTTAGCCCACCAACAGAGAGCTCTGTTGGCGGGCAGAAAAGGGGGGGGGGGGGAATCGCTTGTGTGCCGAGTTGTGTGGACCTGCAGCGAGGCCTTAAAGCTGTAGTGGCCTATTTAATAAAAATGGCCTGGTCACTAGGGGGGTTTAAGACTGTGGTCCTCAAGAGATTAATCAGTCTGATCAGCCCCTGCAAATATAGGGATCCCCCAATGCAAATTTAAAGTTAACCTGGAATTTGCATGTTTCCTAGAAATGGGAAAATGTGACGTTTTGCAAATTTTGCTCTACAGGAAAGGAAAGTAATAACTAGAAGTGGCAAATGAGAAACTGAAGATTCAGACTTACATGCAAATTGTATAGCAGTTTTAGGTAAAATGGAACCCTGAGAAATAATTAAGGCGGGGCCCCTTACTTTTTAGTATTGTACTACCCATAAAGTTCTTATAACTTGCGCTTCCTTTGAGTTCAGCAAGGAGAGAGGGTGGGGGGTAGGCCCCAAGGCACACAAGACCCTTGGCAATTGCCCAGCTTACCCTATAGGCGCACAGGCCCTGACTGGGTTTCCACTATTTCACTATTTAAGGCTGGGGAGTTTGCTTGTTAGGGACAACAGTGAAACATTTGTAAAGCATTTTTCTCCCATAGGACCCAAAGGACATAAGCTTGTCTCAGATCAGTACATAGTGACATGTAAAGGGGAAAAAATGATGTGATCATAAATGCCAGACTAAACAGGTGGCTGTTGAGTTTTGATTTAAACGTGTCCAGAATTGGAGCTGTCTTGATTACGTTTGGCAAGGCGTTCCACAGGGAAGGGGCAGCATGACAGAAGGCTCTGTCTCCAAAAGTTTTTAGTTGGACTCTGGGGATGGTCAAGTTATTGGATCCTTTTGATCTGAGGTTGTGGGAGGTATGATGCAATCCTTCAGGTATTCGGGGCCCAGGTCGTGCAGGGGTTTGAATGTTAGCATGCTACTGTATTTTTCGCCGTATAAGACGCTCCGGAATATACGCACCCAGGTTTAGAGGGCAAGAAACAGGGGAAAAAAATGTAAACTAAACCTGGTGCGTCCATATTTCAGGAGCATCTTGTACATGTCCTCTTCCGAATGGTGTCCTCCTGTGTACCTCATGTGTCCTCTTATCTCCCCGTCTACCCCAAGTGTCCTGTGCTCTCCTACCCTGTGTCCTGTGCTCTCCTACTGTGTCCTGTGCTCTCCTACTGTGTCCTGTGCTCTCCTACTGTGTCCTGTGCTCTCCTACTGTGTCCTGTGGTCTCCCCCCTGTGTCCTGTGGTCTCCCCCCTGTGTCCTGTGGTCTCCCCCCTGTGTCCTGTGGTCTCCCCCCTGTGTCCTGTGGTCTCCCCCCTGTGTCCTGTGGTCTCCCCCCTGTGTCCTGTGGTCTCCCCCTATGTCCTATGGTCTCCCCCCTGTGTCCTGTGGTCTCCCACCCTGTGTCCTGTGGTCTCCCACCCTGTGTCCTGTGGTCTCCCACCCTGTGTCCTGTGGTCTCCCACCCTGTGTCCTGTGGTCTCCCACCCTGTGTCCTGTGGTCTCCCACCCTGTGTCCTGTGGTCTCCCACCCTGTGTCCTGTGGTCTCCCACCCTGTGTCCTGTGGTCTCCCACCCTGTGTCCTGTGGTCTCCCACCCTGTGTCCTGTGGTCTCCCACCCTGTGTCCTGTGGTCTCCCACCCTGTGTCCTGTGGTCTCCCACCCTGTGTCCTGTGGTCTCCCACCCCCCCCGTGTCCTGTGGTCTCCCACCCCCCCCGTGTCCTGTGGTCTCCCACCCCCCCCCCCGTGTCCTGTGGTCTCCCACCCCGTGTCCTGTGGTCTCCCACCCCGTGTCCTGTGGTCTCCCACCCCGTGGCCTGTGGTCTCCCACCCCGTGGCCTGTGGTCTCCCACCCCGTGGCCTGTGGTCTCCCACCCCGTGGCCTGTGGTCTCCCACCCCGTGTCCTGTGGTCTCCCACCCCGTGTCCTGTGGTCTCCCACCCCGTGTCCTGTGGTCTCCCACCCCTGTGTCCTGTGGTCTCCCCCTGTGTCCTGTGGTCTCCCCCCTGTGTCCTGTGGTCTCCCCCTCTCCCCCCTGTGTCCTGTGGTCTCCTACCCTGTGCCCTCTGGTCTGCCCCCCCCCCCTCCCCGTGTCCTCTGGTATCCTCTGTGCCTTGTGGTCGCCCCCTTATGCCCTGTGGTCCCCCCTATGTTTCCCTGCTGGGCCTGGCTCCCCGCTGTGTGTTTATCCTACCCCCCCCCCCCCCACTTACGTGTCTAAGCCCCCCCCCCCCCCCCCGCTTATGTCACCGGGTCCCCCCTGTGTAAGAAGCGGCAGCGGGCAGCAGCTTATCCCCTCCATCTTGCCCGTGGCGATTGAAGACATCCGGCTCCTGTGTGCAGCTTCCTCTAGTGCCGGCTTCTAATGACGCGTCATCAATTACTGAGAGTTCTATGCACAGAGGAAGATATTGCTTGCTTGGCTGTTGCAAAGAGATGTTCTTTCCCACAATGCAACTAGGTTCAGACAGTAAACTGTCTATGTCATGACATCACGCTGTGGGAGGGGTTTCACCACAATATTAGCCATTCAGACCCCCCTGATGATATATGTGAGAAAAGGAAACGATTTCTCATGGGAAAGGGGGTATCAGCTACTGATTGGGATGAAGTTAAATCCCGGGTTAAAGTTCCTCTTGAAGACCCCCACGCTAAATAGATTGGATTCCCACGGAACTGATTTCTGCCAGTAGAATATCTGCAGGCTTCTGTGTACTGAAGATATCGCCTGGTAATTTGTCTTGTTCGTTCTGCAATAAACCGTTCCATTGTTTCCCATGTTCAAAACAGGAGCCCAATTCTATTCCTTTTATTATTGCAAGTCCAGAGCCAGGCACCCCTCCCTGCTGGCATAAGTCAAGAATCCACCATTGTTCAGGGACTGTATTTGTCTGTTACCTGTGCCAGCCTCACCAGGCAGGGGGGAGAATGTGTGTAATGTCCTCATATATGCTGGTTCCATTACGTTGTCATGGCACGACGTGTGTGTGTGATGAAATGTGACTGACAATGACCACCTCTGCTGAAAATCCAGCAGTTCTCGACCCATCCCGCTTGGCCAATGAACCTTCTGAGAGCTTACTTCTCACCAAATGACGTCACTCCCAATCCCGCTGCAGAACGATGCCTCTATAACCCCCCAAATCCCCGGGGCAAAATGTTGGGAGCGCTTCCTGTAAGAGACAGAGCTTTGTGCTGTAGTTCTGCCTCTACTCACGTCAATTCCCGGCCCACAGTCGTCTTTCACTGAGAGGGGCGGGGAGAGTCGGCAATCAGCGGGGATTGACGCGCATGGAGGCAGAGCTACAGCCCAAAGCTCTGCCTCCCCGGGCAGCAAAATCCACGACCTGAAAAGTCGTGGAATTTTTCCCCGGTATTTGGGGGGTTTAATGACCTCGTTCTGCTGTGAGAATGCGGCGTTTTAGCACTGCTGATATTGCTAAAGATAAATGTCTAATAAAAAGATGATTTTTAGAAGGCTTCAGACTCCCTATTTAACCCTTTCTGTATAGTATGAAAGGCAAGCTTACCTACACAAACATTCAGTTCATAGTGTTCGAAATCTGTAGGCCCTGATACTACATGGTAGTGGTAAAATTGGCCAATCCAAAATTGGATGTGTGTACACACCCTAAAGTTGTTTAACCTCCCTAGCATTCTGGACGAGCTGAGCTCGTCCAGAGACGCCGGAGGTCACCGCTCAGACCCTGCTGGGCCGATTTGAATAATTTTTTTTTCAAACACACAGCTAGCACTTTGCTAGCTGCGTGTTTAATTTGATCGCCGCCGATCCGCCACTAAAGAGGGCCCCCCGGGACGCCTGCGCAGCCTGGCAATTCAGTGCCAGGCAGCACTGAGGGGTGGATTGGGAGTCCCTGTGACATCACGACTATGATAACGTCACTCCGTTCGTCGCCATGGTGATGGGGGAACCCCTAAAGGAACTCCGGTTCAGAATGGGATTTCCGGGTTGGGACTTCACGCCGGCGTATGCTGGGGGGACGCGCAGGGAGCAACCAATCATGTAGCTAGCGCTAGGCTAGCTACATGATTAAAAAAAAAAAATGAGCGAAAAAAACCCTCCATCAAAACGCCCAGCAGGTTAAAACGGCCGACATTGGTGGAAAATTCAGATCTGTCATGATGGATCTGATTAAACGATTGTTTATTTCCAAAAGTTTGTATAGATGTTGTTGCATAACAGTTGTTGCGCTCATAATCCACCACCCAACAAACTCTGACATCACTTCTGTATGCGTGCGCTATATTCACTACAGAACGGTCGTTTGAATGTAATGCCAGTTATTATATCTTGTATAAGGTCATTAAGTTGGTGAATTATCTGTTATCTTGTTCGTCTGCTAATTATCTGTTGTTCTGAGCGATGGCTATCTAAGGTGTGTACTTACAGTAGCTGCAGGCCATTAAAGCAGACATGATGTCAGACCTTCCTCTCTGCTCTTAAATATAAGCAACAGCATAATAACCTTTACAGAAAAACATTTATTTGTTACAGCTGGTACAAATCCTGCAATAGCTCTGCAGTGTGTTTACTTCCTGCTTTCATGGAAGCTGACATATTGTTTACAAATTAGCTGCTCTGCTGAGGCAGCCAGCTGACACTGGGAGATCAAATTACAACTTGTGCTTAGTCACAGATGAGGGGGAATTAGACTGGCTAAATTCTCTTAATACATACAGAGTGCATTTCTCTCTGTTTGCCTTCTGTCCTGTGCGCAAGAATTCAGGTTCACTTTTAGACCAATTCACACTTGAAATCTGCAAAATGTTAGCGCTACCGTTTTGTGTGTGTGTGTGATTTCACTGTGATTAGCGCGGTAAAATCAGTATACACTCCCACAATTCCTGACAATCGAGATCAGCGCTTGTTTAAGCACTGTGGGGGATCGCTGGAGAATCGTGGCAAAATGCTGCAGGTAACACGTTTTGCGATTGCCGTTAATCACGAAACACCCACGATCGCCGGCAATTGCGGCAGTGAGATCACGGCCATTGGGTTATATTTGCGCTAGCGCTTGAAAAAGCGTGAGCACTTCGGCATTAGCGGTACTCGCCGTAGTGTGAATGGGCCCTAATAGCCTTACCATGTTGTTTGGCTGCCATGCAGGTCATTTGGGTTAAAGAAACCCTGAACTGAAAATTAAAAGTCAAAATAAGCATACACAAGTCATACTTACCTTCCATGTAGTCTACTCCTCAGTGTCTTTCTCCTGTCCCGCGTCCTGTTTGTTCACTGTGATCAAGGGAATTTTCCGTCCTCCATTTTGAAAATGGCCATTAACCATAACAGCTTTCTGGTCAGCACACTGTTAAACTGTAACATCGCCCACTTGAGCCATAGGGAAAGATAGACATTACCTGGTACATCAGTTTTTCTCTCAGCTATAACTGACAGCAACTGACATTTTACTAACAGCAACTGATATATTTCAGATCTGACAAAATATTGTCAGAACTGGAAGGGATTATTGTCAGAAGAAAATGGTGAGCTTCTGAGAGGAACTATGTATTTTATTATTATTATTATTTAGTATTTATATAGCGCCGACATATTACGCAGCGCTGTACAGTGTATACATGTGTGTGTGTATGTATATATATATATATATATATATATATATATATATATATATATATATATAATATTTATTTTGTCTTGTCACTAACTGTCCCTCAAAGAAGCTCACAATCTAATCCCTACCATTGCCGTATGTCTATATTATGTAGTGTAAGTACTGTAGTCTAGGGCCAATTTTAGGGGGAGCCAATTAACTTATCCGTATATTTTTGGAATGTTGGAGGAAACCGGAGTGCCCGGAGGAAACCCACGCAGACACGGAGAGAAGATACAAACTCTTTGTAGATAGTGCCCTGGCTGGGATTTAAACCAGGGACCCAGCGCTGCAAGGCGAGAGCGCTAACCACTACGCCGCCGTGCTGCCCAATGTAATGTAACTATGTAATGTTCATTTGAAGTTACCTCATGTGTTTATTTTAAATATTTTTACTCAGTACAGGTTCTCTTTAAGTAAAGAGGCATTCCCGTGTGCAGCACCTGGCCAGTCATTACACTCTGCCTGCTGGAGAACAGAATGTTAATTGATAGCAGCGCTCACCTTTGTGTTCACATTTTCTATAACTCTATTTAAATTTTTATATGTCACAGCAGCTGTGTAAATGCAAAGCACCGCCTTGTTGCTAGGAGCCCATGTGTTTTGTGTTCCAGGTCTTGCAGCATGTGGGAGAGGAGGAGCAGGACGGGGTTATATATAGCGTGCACTCGCGCACTACCAGTGCACAACAGGTAAGGCGACTCCCGCGTCTAATAATATCGCCCGCTTTACATAATGTCATAATGTGTCGATCAGAGGAGGCCCGCCTATACCTCTACAGATGCAGAAACTGGTCTGCTTCCAGCTGCCCCATCCCTGGAATGAGCCCCGCCTGTACCTCTGCAGATGCAGAAACTGGCCTGCTTCCAGGTGCCCCATCCCTGGAAAGTAAAGCCAGGGCACAGTGACAACAGGGCTGTCAGAGTGGAATGTCAGAAATTGAAAATATGTGTTGGAGTGGAATCCCAGAAACTGAAAACATGTCTGCAGTAGTTTTTGTTTGCTGAGCTTATTTAAGTGTGTGGCTCACTGCCAGACTACCGAAACACATGTGAATATTAGTAGGATTAGCCATACTATGCCAGGGGAAAAAAAACATATATATATTTCCGACCTGTCCGATACCCCGCCGGATCGATTCTGCACTCAATACCGGCGGGGAGAACAATGGGAGCAAACGAAAGGTTGATTAGAAGCGCCCTCGGGGACGAGCGGGAATCGATCCGTGCGGATGAGTGGTGACGCGCCAGCATAGAGCCGGCGCATTATCGAGCCGTGTATGCCCAGCTTTCGATGTTTTCGGGAGATCCGATCGTTTTTAGCGAATTGCCGTAAAATCGGATCATTTTATTGTATCATGTGTGGCCACCTTTACTGGATTACTCCTTCCTCCATCTAACTCTCCTCTCCTGATATACTCTGTGCTGCTGGATTACTCCTCCCTCCATCTAACTCTCCTCTCCTGATATACTCTGTGCTGCTGGAGGACTCTGCTCCTTCCTCCATCTAACTCTCCTCTCCTGATATACTCTGTGCTGCTGGAGGACTCTGCTCCTGCCTCCATCTAACTCTCCTCTCCTGATATACTCTGTGCTGCTGGAGGACTCTGCTCCTGCCTCCATCTAACTCTCCTCTCCTGATATACTCTGTGCTGCTGGAGGACTCTGCTCCTTCCTCTATCTAACCCTCCTCTCCTGATATACTCTGTGCTGCTGGAGGACTCAGCTCCTTCCTCTATCTGACTCTCTTCTCCTGATATACTCTGTGCTGCTGGAGGACTCTGCTCCTCCCTCTAACTCTCCTCTCCTGATATACTCTGTGCTGCTGGAGGACTCTGCTCCTTCCTCCATCTAACTCTCCTCTCCTGATATACTCTGTGCTGCTGGAGGACTCTGCTCCTTCCTCTATATAACTCTCCTCTCCTGATATACTCTGTGCTGCTGGAGGACTCTGCTCCTCCCTCCATCTAACTCTCCTCTCCTGATATACTCTGTGCTGCTGGAGGACTCTGCTTCTTCCTCTATATAACTCTCCTCTCCTGATATACTCTGTGCTGCTGGAGGACTCTGTTCCTCCCTCCATCTAACTCTCCTCTCCTGATATACTCTGTGCTGCTGGAGGACTCTGCTCCTCCCTCCATCTAACCCTCCTCTCCTGATACACTCTGTGCTGCTGGAGGACTCTGCTCCTTCCTCTAACTCTCCTCTCCTGATATACTCTGTGCTGCTGGATTACTCCTCCCTCCATCTAACTCTCCTCTCCTGATATACTCTGTGCTGCTGGAGGACTCTGCTCCTTCCTCTATATAACTCTCCTCTCCTGATATACTCTCTGCTGCTGGAGGACTCTGCTCCTCCCTCCATCTAACTCTCCTCTCCTGATACACTCTGTGCTGCTGGATTACTCCTCCCTCCATCTAACTCTCCTCTCCTGATATACTCTGTGCTGCGGGATTACTCCTCCCTCCATCTAACTCTCCTCTCCTGATATACTCTGTGCTGCGGGATTACTCCTCCCTCCATCTAACTCTCCTCTCCTGATATACTCTGTGCTGCTGGAGGACTCTGCTTCTTCCTCTATATAACTCTCCTCTCCTGATATACTCTGTGCTGCTGGAGGACTCTGTTCCTCCCTCCATCTAACTCTCCTCTCCTGATATACTCTGTGCTGCTGGAGGACTCTGCTCCTCCCTCCATCTAACCCTCCTCTCCTGATACATTCTGTGCTGCTGGAGGACTCTGCTCCTTCCTCTAACTCTCCCCTCCTGATATACTCTGTGCTGCTGGATTACTCCTCCCTCCATCTAACTCTCCTCTCCTGATATACTCTGTGCTGCTGGATTACTCCTCCCTCCATCTAACTCTCCTCTCCTGATACACTCTGTGCTGCTGGAGGACTCTGCTCCTTCCTCTATATAACTCTCCTCTCCTGATGTACTCTGTGCTGCTGGAGGACTCTGCTCCTTCCTCTATCTAATCTCCTCTCCTGATATACTCTGTGCTGCTGGAGGACTCTGCTCCTTCCTCTATCTAATCTCCTCTCCTGATATACTCTGTGCTGCTGGATTACTCCTCCCTCCATCTAACTCTCCTCTCCTGATATACTTAGTGCTGCGGGATTACTCCTCCCTCCATCTAACTCTCCTCTCCTAATATACTCTGTGCTGCTGGATTACTCCTCCCTCCATCTAACTCTCCTCTCCTGATATACTCTGTGCTGCTGGATTACTCCTCCCTCCATCTAACTCTCCTCTCCTGTTATACTCTGTGCTGCTGGGGGACTCTGCTCCTTCCAATAACCCTCCTCTCCTGATATACTCTGTGCTGCTTGAGGACTCAGCTCCTTCCTCTATCTAACTCTCCTCTCCTGATATACTCTGTGCTGCTTGAGGACTCAGCTCCTTCCTCTATCTAAAGGTGGCCACACACGATACAATAAAATGATCCGATTTTACAGTAATACGATAAAAACGATCGTATCTCCCGAAAAAAACGAAAGCTTTTTTTTCATTCGACTGAAAAATCCGATCGGATTTCCCGTTTTCTTCTATTTTAATCGATCCGGACTGCCAGATATTTTTCTTTAATCTTTCTAAAGATTGTATGGTGTGTGTTGGATTGTCAACTTATTAATATACACACCCTAGCAATTTTGTTAGAGTTTCCAATCATTTTTATCATAATTGGGGGAAGAATTGAACATACGTGTGTGGTACATTGGTCATATTTTTGAAATGTTACAATCAGTCAGAAAAATTGATTGCAATTCTTAAATTGAACAGATATTTAAAAAATTGTATGGTGTGTGGCCACCTTAACTCTCCTCTCCTGATATACTCTGTGCTGCTGGAGGACTCTGCTCCTTCCTCTAACCCTCCTCTCCTGATATACTCTGTGCTGCTGGAGGACTCTGCTCCTTCCCCTCTCCTCTCCTGATATACTCTGTGCTGCTGGAGGACTCTTCTCCTTCCTCTAACCCTCCTCTCCTGATATACTCTGTGCTGCTGGAGGACTCTGCTCCTTCCTCTAACTCTCCTCTCCTGATATACTCTGTGCTGCTGGAGGACTCTGCTCCTTCCTCCATCTAACGCTCCTCTCCTGACATAATCTGTGCTGCTGGAGGACTCTGCTCCTTCCTCCATCTAACTCTCCTCTCCTGATATACTCTGTGCTGCTGGAGGCCTCTGCTCCTTCCTCCATCTAACTCTCCTCTCCTGATATACTCTGTGCTGCTGGAGGACTCTGCTCCTTCCTCTAACTCTCCTCTCCTGATATACTCTGTGCTGCTGGAGGACTCTGCTCCTTCCTCTATCTAATCTCCTCTCCTGATATACTCTGTGCTGCTGGAGGACTCTGCTCCTTCCTCTAACTCTCCTCTCCTGATATACTCTGTGCTGCTGGAGGACTCTGCTCCTTCCTCTATCTAATCTCCTCTCCTGATATACTCTGTGCTGCTGGAGGACTCTGCTCCTTCCTCTATCTAACCCTCCTCTCCTGATATACTCTGTGCTGCTGGAGGACTCTGCTCCTGCCTCCATCTAACTCTCCTCTCCTGATATACTCTGTGCTGCTGGAGGACTCTGCTCCTTCCTCTATATAACTCTCCTGATATACTCTGTGCTGCTGGAGGACTCTGCTCCTCCCTCCATCTAACTCTCCTCTCCTAATATACTCTGTGCTGCTGGATTACTCCTCCCTCCATCTAACTCTCCTCTCCTGATATACTCTGTGCTGCTGGATTACTCCTCCCTCCATCTAACTCTCCTCTCCTGTTATACTCTGTGCTGCTGGGGGACTCTGCTCCTTCCAATAACCCTCCTCTCCTGATATACTCTGTGCTGCTTGAGGACTCAGCTCCTTCCTCTATCTAAAGGTGGCCACACACGATACAATAAAATGATCCGATTTTACAGTAATACGATAAAAACGATCGTATCTCCCGAAAAAATCGAAAGCTTTTTTTTCATTCGACTGAAAAATCCGATCGGATTTCCCGTTTTCTTCTATTTTAATCGATCCGGACTGCCAGATATTTTTCTTTAATCTTTCTAAAGATTGTATGGTGTGTGTTGGATTGTCAACTTATTAATATACACACCCTAGCAATTTTGTCAGAGTTTCCAATCATTTTTATCATAATTGGGGGAAGAATTGAACATACGTGTGTGGTACATTGGTCATATTTTTGAAATGTTACAATCAGTCAGAAAAATTGATTGCAATTCTTAAATTGAACAGATATTTAAAAAATTGTATGGTGTGTGGCCACCTTAACTCTCCTCTCCTGATATACTCTGTGCTGCTGGAGGACTCTGCTCCTTCCTCTATCTGACTCTCATCTCCTGATATACTCTGTGCTGCTGGAGGACTCTGCTCCTTCCTCTAACCCTCCTCTCCTGATATACTCTGTGCTGCTGGAGGACTCTGCTCCTTCCTCTATCTAACTCACCTCTCCTGATATACTCTGTGCTGCTGGAGGACTCAGCTCCTTCCTCTATCTAATCTCCTCTGCTGATATACTCTGTGCTGCTGGAGGACTCTGCTCCTCCCTCCATCTAACTCTCCTCTCCTGATATACTCTGTGCTGCTGGAGGACTCAGCTCCTTCCTCTAACTCTCCTCTCCTGATATAATCTGTGCTGCTGGGGGACTCTGCTCCTTCCTCTATCTAACTCTCCTCTCCTGATATACTCTGTGCTGCAGGAGGACTCTGCTCCTTCCTCTAACTCTCCTCTCCTGATATACTCTGTGCTGCAGGAGGACTCTGCTCCTTCCTCTAACTCTCCTCTCCTGATATAATCTGTGCTGCTGGAGGACTCTGCTCCTCCCTCCATCTAACTCTCCTCTCCTGATATACTCTGTGCTGCAGGAGGACTCTGCTCCTTCCTCTAACTCTCCTCTCCTGATATACTCTGTGCTGCAGGAGGACTCTGCTCCTTCCTCTAACTCTCCTCTCCTGATATAATCTGTGCTGCTGGAGGACTCTGCTCCTCCCTCCATCTAACTCTCCTCTCCTGATATACTCTGTGCTGCTGGAGGACTCTGCTCCTTCCTCTATCTAACTCTCCTCTCCTGATATACTCTGTGCTGCTGGAGGACTCTGCTCCTTCCTCTAACTCTCCTCTCCTGATATACTCTGCGCTGCTGGAGGACTCTGCTCCTTCCTCTATCTAACTCCCCTCTCCTGATATACTCTGTGCTGCTGGAGGACTCTGCTCCTTCCTCTAACTCTCCTCTCCTGATATAATCTGTGCTGCTGGAGGACTCTGCTCCTCCCTCCATCTAACTCCCCTCTCCTGATATACTCTGTGCTGCTGGAGGACTCAGCTCCTTCCTCTAACTCTCCTCTCCTGATATAATCTGTGCTGCTGGGGGACTCTGCTCCTTCCTCTAGCTCATAGGTTCTCAACGTGTGGTACGCGTACCCCAGGGGGTACTTCTGATGGTTCCAGGGGGTACTCGGGCTTGATATACTTAACCAAAAATAACACATTTAGAGTTTTAGAAAATGATAAATCTTATTTAAACAGCACCAAATTAGTATTTTAGCTAACTAAAAGCAATAGTAAATGCTTGGAAATTGTTTAGAACTAATTATCATGTACTATGATTGAATATATATTTGTCAAGGGGTACGTGTGATATGGTTTACCATGCTAGGGGGTACTTGGTGAGTCTAGGGTTTTAAAAGGGGTACATACCAATAAAATGTTGAGAAACACTGCTCTAGCTAACCCTCCTCTGCTGATATACTCTGTGCTGCTGGAGGACTCTGTTCCTTCCTCTATCTAACTCTCCTCTCCTGATATACTCTGTGCTGCTGGAGGACTCAGCTCCTTCCTCTAACCCTCCTCTCCTGATATACTCTGTGCTGCTGGAGGACTCTGCTCCTTCCTCTATCTAACTCTCCTCTCCTGATATACTCTGTGCTGCTGGAGGACTCAGCTCCTTCCTCTAACTCTCCTCTCCTGATATAATCTGTGCTGCTGGGGGACTCTGCTCCTTCCTCTAGCTAACCCTCCTCTGCTGATATACTCTGTGCTGCTGGAGGACTCTGCTCCTTCCTCTATCTAACTCTCCTCTCCTGATATACTCTGTGCTGCTGGAGGACTCAGCTCCTTCCTCTAACTCTCCTCTCCTGATATACTCTGTGCTGCTGGAGGACTCTGCTCCTTCCTCTATCCAACTCTTCTCTCCTGATATACTCTGTGCTGCTGGAGGACTCAGCTCCTTCCTCTAACTGTCCTCTCCTGATATAATCTGTGCTGCTGGGGGACTCTGCTCCTTCCTCTAGCTAACCCTCCTCTGCTGATATACTCTGTGCTGCTGGGGGACTCTGCTCCTTCCTCTAGCTAACCCTCCTCTGCTGATATACTCTGTGCTGCTGGAGGACGAGGATGAGTGTTTTTGGCAGATTTGCTTTCCGATCGTTTTTTCCAATCAATTTTCCGAAACCTCTATCTGCCGAAAAAACTCATAATGTATCAGGACAGGAGAGTAATGCTGTGAGTACACCCTGTGCTTCTGGAGGACTCTGCTCCATCCTCTTTCTACCTCTCCTCATATACTGTACTCTGTGCAGCTAACTCTAATGCTTGGTACACACAATGCAATTTCCCACCCAATCAAAGGGAATCAATTGATTTATTTCCGACCTGTCCGATCGGCTCACGGTAGATAAAGTAATCGATTTTGCACACTTAGCAATAGAAAATCGATTGGTTTATCGATTGAGAGCCAATTGGACATGTCGGAAATAATCGATTGACCCATCCATCGGGTGGGAAATTGCATTGTATATACCCAGCATTAAACCTGCAATCCATAGATCTGAGTGGACACTCCAGAAGACTGGGAATTGATGACTCTAAAGGTGGCCACACACGATACAATAAAATGATCCGATTTCACAGCAATTCGATAAAAACAATCAGATCTCCCGAAAAAATCGAAAGCTTTTTTTTTTTCTTACGATTGAAAAATCAGTTCGTATTTCTTGTTTTTTTTCCGATTTATATCGATCCGGAATGCCAGATATTTATTTACAATTTTTTTTAAAGATTGTATGGTGTGTGTTAGATTGTCAATTTATTAATATACACACCCTAGCAATTTTCTCAGTTTCCAATCAGTTTTATCATAATTGGGGAAAAATTGAACATAGGTGTGTGGTACATTGGTCATATTTTTGAAATGTTACAATAAGTCAGAAAAAATTGATTGCAATTCTTTAATTGAACAGATATTTAAAAAATTGTATGGTGTGTGGCCACCTTAAGGGTTTGTTCACACCTAGAATCGCTAGTGCAATGAATCCTTATGGGATATTTCATGTGTGTACACACCTTTAGTGTATGGCCACCTTAAATCCTATTTTGGAAATGCTATTTCCATACATCTCTCCTTTAGCAAGAAGTTTGGTTGATAATGTCAGACAACCACAGCCTTGAATAATTAAATTGCACTTAGATCTGTGAGTCATCTAGTGGAATCGGCAGATGTGAGTCAGAGCAGGCTGGTAACAGCTCCAGTGTCTCAGTGATATGGATACCCTCAGCAGTGCCTGCTCTGCTCATTACCAGGAGCTACTGGGAATCTGGAGATATTACTGGGCCTGTGCTGTGCAGTGATATGGATACCCTCAGCAGTGCCTGCTCTGCTCATTACCAGGAGCTACTGGGAATCTGTGGAGATATTACTGGGCCTGTTCTGTGCAGTGATATGGATACCCTCAGCAGTGCCTGCTCTGCTCATTACCAGGAGCTACTGGGAATCTGTGGAGATATTACTGGGCCTGTTCTGTGCAGTGATATGGATACCCTCAGCAGTGCCTGCTCTGCTCATTACCAGGAGCTACTGGGAATCTGGAGATATTACTGGGCCTGTTCTGTGCAGTGATATGGATACCCTCAGCAGTGCCTGCTCTGCTCATTACCAGGAGCTACTGGGAATCTGGAGATATTACTGGGCCTGTTCTGTGCAGTGATATGGATACCCTCAGCAGTGCCTGCTCTGCTCATTACCAGGAGCTACTGGGAATCTGGAGATATTACTGGGCCTGTGCTGTGCAGTGATGGTCCTGATTTATATTTACAAGTGCTAAAGCCTCCTGAGGTGAGAGGTATATATGGAGGCTGCCATATCTGTGATATTTATTTCCTTCAATACCAGTTTCCTGCCTATCCTCTGCCTCTTTTAGCTATAGCCCCTGAACAAGCATGCAGCAGATCAGGTATTTCTGACATTATTGTCAGATCTGCTGCAGCCAAATTGAACAGCAGGGCTGCCACGCAACTGGTATTGTTTAAAAGAAAGTAAATATGGCAGCCTCCATATCTCTCTCACCTCAGGTTCACTTTAAAGGAGCACTGAAGTGAGAAGAGGCTGCCATATTTATACCAGTTGCCTAGCAGCCCTGCTGGTCTATTTGACTGCAGTAGTGTCTGAATCACACCAGAAACAAGCATGCAGCTGATCTTATCAGATGTGACAATAATGTCAGAAACCCCTGATCTGCTGCATGCTAGTTCAGGGTTTATGGCTAAATGTATTAGAGGCAGAGGATCAGCAGGACAGCCAGGCAACTGGTATAGCTTAAAAGGAAATAAATATGGCAGCCTCTTCTCACTTCAGGTGTCCTTTAGGCTTTGTTCACATCTAAAATCGCAATTGCTTACACCAGCGATTTGCTATTTTTTTTTTTTCCCTACCTGCGCTCGGGTCGGGTTCTGCGTTTTTTTTTTAAAGTACTTTCCTAAGTGCTTTTGCAGAGCGATTCGGCTTTTTTCACTTTCTGACGCAAGTCAGGAAGTGAACTCTTTGACCTGGAAATGAATAAATACAATTTATTGTTCTTTTTTTTTTTTTTTTTTTTTTTTTCCTTGATTAGCTCAGAGCCTAGCCACAGTTTATGAAGGCCCAACCATATTGATAGGCTTCATCACCACGCTCTTGGTGTTGGGCATAAAGTCTCATCATATTTGCTAATCAGAATTTGCCAATCAAATTTAATTATTTCATAAAATTAAATAGAGAAGAGAAAAGAAACAGACCAAAGATGAAGAAAAGTACCACATCCTCCCGTGTACAAGACGCGCCCCCCCTCAGCAACCACGGAAGCAAAACTGTGCACCCCACAGCTCAACATTTATCTACACACTGCCCTATGCTGGACACCACACACGCACACAGACACACGCACAGACACACGCACAGACACGCGCGCACACAGACACGCGCGCACGCAGACACGCGCGCACGCAGACACGCGCGCACGCAGACACGTGCGCACGCAGACACGCGCAGACACACGCGCAGACACACGCGCAGACACAGACACACGCACAGACACAGACGCACAGACACCCAGACACACGCACAGACACCCAGACACACGCACAGACACCCAGACACACGCACAGACACCCAGACACACGCACAGACACCCAGACACACGCACAGACACCCAGACACACGCACAGACACCCAGACACCCGCACGGACACCCGCACGGGCACCCGCACGGGCACACGCACGGGCACCCGCACAGACAACCCGCACGGGCACAGGCACGGACACACGCACGGACACACGCACAGACACACCATACACACACACCACACTACTAGCACTCGTTCCAGTTGGGGGGCTCTTCCACACTCCCAGTTGTCCCACCCACTGGAGAACACGGTGAATAGAGAAGAAATCACCAAGAGAAAAGTGTAAAGAATAGCTACTTAACATTACCCTTAAAATAGTATGGCTAGAATTTGAATTTCTCAGAACAAAAATTATACAGCTTTATCCATCTGTTTTGTTCATTGGTAACAGTCGTTGGGGCCTCGGGGGGATGTGAGTACTCTATCTCTAAGAGCTCGTTAAATCTAGTGAGCCAACTTGATATTGTAGGGATAATGTGGGTACCCCAATACAATTTATTTAATCATCAAAGCGCTGGGGAAATCGCTATACAAAGTGCTTTTTCAAGTGCTTTGCGATTTCCCTATACCTTGTATTGAGCAAAAACGCTCAGAAAATGGTACAGGCAGCGCTTTGCTGAGTGAATCGGAAAGGAAACGCTCAGATGAGAAAACTCTCATTGCACACGCTTTTTAGGGTGATTTTCAAAATTGCCGGCGCTTGCAAAAAGGGCAAAAATGCCTTAAATGTGAACGAGCCCTGAAGGTCTTACCAAATCACAAAACGCACACGTGCCCAATGCACACCAAAAACCTCTAGCAGATCCACCAAACGCTAGAGGTTTTTGAAGCCGAGTTCAGAGCAATTCTAGGCATGTTTTAGAGAGGTTTTCTAAACATGCCCAGCGTTTTTTGGAGTGTTTTGGTGTAGCAGATTTCATATATTGTTACAGTAAAAGCTGTTACTGAACAGCGTCTGTAACAAAAACACCTGGTAAACCGCTCTGAAGTAGCGTTTTTCAGAGCAGTTTTCCACTTTCCTATACTTTAGCATTGAGCCAGAAACGTCTCAGAAATCTAAAAAATGCTGCAGCCCCCGAGTTTGTGGAAAAAACGAGTCGCTCTGGTGTGCCCCAGCCCATTCACTTTCATTAGCCAAGTGGTTTTCCCCCCTGCAAGCAGTTTCCCCCTGGCGTGCACCAGCCCACACACTGTTATTCATACATATGCTGCTTAAACAGCAGGAGGAGCCTGAGCTGGACTTGCCTACCAGGCACAAAGAAGTAATTAGAGGACATCTGAAGTGAGAGGGATATGAAGGCTGCACTACTTCCTTTTAGATAATACCAGATGCCTGGCAGCCCTGCTGATTTTTCTGGCATTTTTGTGTCTGAATCACACACCTGAAACAGGCATGCAGCTAATCCAGTCAGACTTCAGTCAGAGCACCTGATCTGCATGCTTGTTCAGGGTCTATGGCTAAACATACTGGAGGCAGTGGATCAGCAGGACAGACAGGCATTGAGCGATGTTTTCAAGGAATTAAATGTCCGCCTCCATAGTCCTCTCACTTCAGGTTCCCTTTAAAGGAAAACTGAAGTGTCCTAAAAAAAAATGACTTGTATTCACCCGGGGCTCCCCTCAGCCCCCTGCAGCTGAACGGTGCCCTCGTCGTGTCTCTCCGATGCAGCTGGACTCGCCGGCGGCCACTTCCGGTTTGGCCGTCACCAGCGCGGCTAATTAGCCGCGTTCCCGGCCGCAATAGCATTAAAGAAGGCGCTATTGCGGCCGGGAACGCGGCTAATCAGCCGCGTTCCCAACTTGTCGGCCGGTGACGGCGTAACCGGAAGTGGCCCCCGGCGAGTCCAGCTGCATCGGAGAGACACGACGAGGGCACCGTTCAGCTGCAGGGGGCTGAGGGGAGCCCCGGGTGAGTACAAGTCATTTTTTTTAGGACACTTAAGTATTCCTTTAAGAACACTTCCAGTAATCTGACACAAAGGAGGTTTGAAACCAACCTGTACTTTAGATGATTAAAGTGTGCAGACAGTTTCCTTGTGTATTTTTTGTTGTTGTTTATCTCAGTTTCCAGGATTGTTTGCAGTGTCCGGGATACTCTCTAGTACTCCATGACTCCTCCTACGCCTTTCCCCATTGTTTGCCTGTTTCCAAGCTTACTATGTAAACAAATATAGGAGCGGCATGGGATGTTATTAGTATTCTTTATTTATATAGCACTGACATCTTCTGCAGCACTTTACAGAGTACATAGTCATGTCACTGACTGTCCTCAGAGGAGCTCACAATCTAATCCCTACCATAGCCATAGCCTAATGTCCTACCATATTATGAATTTATATAGCACTGACATCTTCTGTAGCACATTACATAGTACATAGTCATGTCAATGACTGTCCTCAGAGGAGCTCACAATCTAATCCCTACCATAGTGAGCACGGCATAATGGTTAGGGCTCTCGCCTTGCAGCGCTGGGTCTCCGGTTTGAACCCCAGCCAGGTCAACATCTGCAAGGAGTTTGTATGTTCTCTCCATGTCTGCGTGGGCTTCCTCCGGGCACTCCGGTTTCCTCCCACATCCCCAAAACATACAGATAAGTTAAGGGCTTCCCCCTAAATTGGCCCTAGACTATGATTCATGCACTACACGATACAATACATACATAGACATACGACTACGGTAGGGACTAGATTGTGATCCCCTCTGAGGGACAGTTAGTGACAAGACTATATTTACTCTGTACAGCGCTGCGTAATATGTCGGTGCTATATAAATACTTAAAATGAATAAATAAAAATAAATAGTCATAGTCAAATGTTCTACCATATTATTATTATTATTAATATTATTATTATTATTAATAATTATTTTTATAGCACTGATAATCTGCAGCACATTGTCATGTCACTGACTGTTCTCTGAGGAGCTCACAATCTTATTCTACCATAGTCCTATGTGTAATGTCCTACCATATTATTATGCATTTATATAGCACTGACCTCTTCTGCAGCAGTTTACAGAGTACATAGTCATGTCACTGACTGTCCTCATAGGAGATCACAATCTAATCCCTAACATAGTCGTAGTCACTGATCTCCATATTATTATTACAAAGATTTTGTTGCTGTCTTTCTTCATAGGGGATGGTAGGAAGAATTGTCCGCACACTTAAAGGACAACTGAAGTGAGTGGTATATGGAAGCTGCTATATATATATTTCCTTTTAAGCAATACCAGTTGCCTGGTTAACCTGCAGATCCTCTGCCTCTAATACTTTTAGCCATATACCCTGAACAAGCATGTATCAGATCAGGTGTTTCTGACATTGTAAGATCTGACAAGATTAGCTGCATGCTTGTTTCAGGTGTTATTTAAACACTACCGCAGCCAATTAGACCAGCAGGACAGCCAGGCAACCAGTATTGCCTAAGTTAAACAAATATGGCCACCTCCATATACCTCTTACTTCAGTTATCCTTTAAACACTTATAAAAGGCTTGAGCGACAAATGTTGTTCTAAGTGCTCAATACAATAAAACTCTGTGAAAACTATTATACGTGCAGTAAAAGGTTTATAGGAGACACTGGGTACCTCCTGCAGGGTACAGACAGTGTGTCCATCTGTCAGGGCGGGGCTGTGAGTCACATGGTATGCACAGCAGCTCGGTGTGCTCATATCACGGTGTTCTGTCTCATGTTATGCAATGTCTTTCCTCTCTCTCCAGGCTCCGGTGAAGGTGTTAGTGCTGCGCGCTGGAACCCTCCCCCGGCTCGTCCGCCATCTTCTGGAAGCCCGGATTCTGGGGGACACCTCCTACATCCCGGCCTTCCTGGCCACCTATCGCGCTTTCAGTAGCACCAGCGAGGTGTTGGAGTTGCTGCTGGACAGGTCGGGTCGCAGTCACATCTTCAGCTGTGTTACCTGGGGGTGGTGATGGGTATTTGGTTCATTGCTATGTGGATATTACTGTATTTCTCACTTTCATACAAGTGCAGCTCGAAAACCTCACATCTGAACGTTTCTTACCCACACTATTAAAATGTTAATACGCACTCTTATAATCAGGGGCGTAACTAGACTTATTAGGGCCCCCATGCAAAAATGATGGCATGGGGTCCCCTTGGTCCACGATCCCCACGTGATTGGGAGCCAGTGAATGGCAGGAATGTCTGGAAACAGGAAAAAATTACACACGCTCCTACACATGGGCGGGGGGCGGTCTTTTCTAGGACCACGACCACGCGGGGCTGATTCAAAGACGGCTAGTGATCACACCAAATGGGGCTAGAGGAAGCCCCAGGTAAGTATAAATATGCCCATAGATCTGATCTCAGGTTCCCTTCAAATCTACTTTTTTAAGTTTTTACTGTTTCATTGTTTCTGCTCAATGACACATTCATTGAAGTATGCCAGAGCTAAAATCTATGAACTATTGACTCTCGTTATCTCTTTCCTGCTCTCATAAGTGATTTACTGCCAGGAAAGTGTTTTATGGCTGGACATTTTGGAACTATGGAAGAGTGACAAGAAGAAAGGCACTGCTAACAGAAAAGCATAAGAAGTCCTGTTTGCAGTTTGCCACATGCCATGTGGGGGACACAGCAAACTTGTGTAAATAAGAAGGTGCTCTGGTCAGATGAGAACAAAATGGAACTTTTTGGCCAAAATGCGAAACGCTATGTGTGGCAGAAAACTAACACTGCACATCACTCTGAACACACCATCCCGACTGTCAAATATGGTGGTGGCAGCATCATGCTCGGGGGTGCATCTCTTCAGCAGGGACAGGGAAGCTAGTCAGAGTTGATGGGAAGGTGGATGGACTTGCAAATACAGGGCAAACTTGGAAGAAAACCTCTTGGAGTCTGCAAAAGACTTGAGACTGGGGCGGAGGTTCACCTTCCAGCAGGACAACGACCCTAAACATAAAGCCAGGGCAACAATGGAATGGTTTAAAAAAAAACATATCCTGGTGTTAGAATGGCTCAGTCAAAGTCCAGATCTAAATCCAATTGAGAATCTGTGGCAAAATCTGAAAACTGCTGTTCATAAATTCTGTCCATCTAATCGGACTGAGCTGGAGCTGTTTTGCAAACAAGAATGGGCAAGGATTTCAGTCTCTAGATGTGCGAAGCTGGTAGAGACATACCCTAAAAGACTGGCAGCTGTAATTGCAGCAAAAGGTGGTTCTACAAAGTATCGACTCAGGGGTCTGAATAATTACGCACACCCCACTTTGCAATTATTTATTTGTAAAAAATGTTTGGAATAATGTATGATTTTCGTCCCACTTCTCACATGTACACCACTTTGTACTGGTCTTTCACGTGGAATTCCAATAAAATTGATTCATGTTTGTGGCAGTAATGTGACAAAATGTGGAAAACTTCAAGGGGGCCGAATACTTTTGCATGCCACTGTATGCAGGGGGGGAGGGGGGGCGGCAGCGGCAGCTTCACAGATGGTGAATCAATTTCAGGCTGAAATCGATTCACAATCTGTTTGCAGTAAAGGCAGCCATACGATCCTTCTCTGATCAGATTCGATCAGAGAGGGATCTATCTGTTGGTCGATCTGATGGCAAATCGACCAGTGTATGGCCACCTTTACAGAGCCAAACTAATCCAACATGCATACAGACTGTTTCGGATTGGTTGATCCTCATCAGTACACGGCATCGATTAATGTGGCTCTATGGGGTAGGACTTGAAACACCCAGAGGGACAGACTAACCAGCAAGCTCACGGTGAACCAGAACTGTGCTAATCGAAAGTGTGTAACGATTAACAAGCTGACACATCATTGCATGCCAGCGGTTCTGGAGGTGTGGCTAGCTTGCAGCTACAACAAAGGATGATTTGCATATTCAGTGGTGATGCATTGTGGGAGACATCATATGCTCACTCCATTCTGAATTATCGCAAATGTCTTCTGTTTTAAGAAGGAAAACTTCTGTTTTGCATAACATTTTATTTTTTGGTCCTTGGTAGCCCCTTTCACACTCCAATGAGTTCTGGTTCACCATGAGCTTGCTGGGTAATCTGTAACTAATAGTAAAATGAAAAATCTTAAACTAGGGTGCACTGTGGTTTATCCTCTTCCTATGAACGCCCCCAACAGAAAAATCTTTTCCCCTCCACACTGCGTTTGTGTACAATTTTTTTTTTTTTGTGTGCAATTTAGAATATTTTCACCTTTTGTTTGTGAAAGCAAAGTCAGTATCTTGGCAACCCTGGGGCAGAGGTGTACATTACATCACAAATATTTGGCCAGGTGACACACTTCCTACCATGACTGTGTTTGAACTTATATTGCCATCTAGTGGACAGAAGTGCAGTCATCACAGTGACGCCTATGTTTGTTGCTGCTTGCAGATTACAGAGTAATAACCACACCCGGGTCCCTGAGCGCTCACATGGAGGGAAAGATGACGAGTGAGTATGACACTGGTGGCTTCCTATATTTCCTCTGTGCTCTCCTGCTAGTATTGTTCAGTAAAATGTCAAAATTGTTCGGCATAGTTCATACACTGCAAGGCCAAAAGAATGTGCTTGTCCAGACAGTGACAATCTGTCCCAGCCAATTATCCCTCCACCACCAAACGTTACAGTTGATATAAGGCAAAGTACTGTTCTCTTGGCAACACCGATTCTCATTGACTTTCGCTGTAATTAGACGCAATCGTGTAAACAATTGTTTTACATGATCTTTTGTTGACGCAATTGCACTTGCAGATTTTGCTAGGTGGATCAGGGAATGATCCTTTGCAAAAATCCCCCATCCATCTGGCCGTGGATACATAGATTTAGACAGATGTTACTTTCAGAAGGTGTTCTGGACCTTGGTGGTGGGTTCTACTGACCAGGGAAGATCTGGCAGTAAAAACGTTTGAAGAACTTTTTTTTTAGGTAATGCAACAACTGGACGTTGGCAAGCTAAAGTTCCCTGACCCGTTCAGTGTGACGCACTACCCAGCAATCTGGAGGCTATTTGATATGCTCGATTTTATATGCCTGTTAGTAGCTGATTATAGTGGAGCAGCTAAACCCTTTTAGTTAGAATTGGATTAGATACGCTTTTATCCATGTATATATTTGGCCATCACTACCTGTTGTACTTACAGTTGTGTTGTCTCTTTCAACTCTATCCGGCAAGCAGAAAGTGAGAGGATTGGGAGAAAAAGAGACTAGGGATTGTTTATGTGATGCAAATAATTCTCGAGTTGAGGCAAGATGATGCAAATTTTGAAAATAGATCCAGTCGACTCCTGCAAAGGTGATTTTTAGATTTGCACATTTTCAAGCTGTATAAAGTTACATACAATATTTAGAATCTGTTTTGTACTTTCCAGTGCCCAAGGTGTCTGACAGTTGGCTGTCCAAAGTAGAGCTGATATTCCTGTGAAAGTGTACTTATTCAAAAGTTCTGCTTCCTGCAACTCTGGCACAGTGGCTCTAGTCACTGAAGCTTATTTGTCCCGGGATCGTCAGTGGATGCAGCAGAGCAAGCTGTGACTGTCTTAAGTCGTTGCACACCAGGAAGTAAGGAAGATGCACAGAGCTCTAGAATTCAGGCTGTGTCCAGTAAAGCAGGGCGGCTTTGGACCATGAGAGTTGATTTACTTCATGTGGCCTCTTATCTCTCCAAGTTCTGCCGCCCCTCTGCTTTTCAACGCCCAAGGCCATGGCCTTTGCGGACTTTCCAGAAATCCGTCCCTGATAATATTTGCATAATCCTGCATCAACTTACAATTATTTGCATCTCATTGATCATCAGAAACATATCAGAGACATACTACTGTTTTTATCCTTATCTACGAATGCCTCCATCTGTCTTTGCAGCCTCAGCAGTCTCTTCTGCGCCTGGATGTCTCAGTACCCTGAAGACTTCCTCTCGCTGGACCCGCTTAAGAGGCACAAGTTGTCTGTCTGCTTGTCCCGTCTGCAGAAGAACAACCTGGTGGTTAAACTGCAGGATCTCCGCTCTGGAGAGAAGGATGGGCCGGATCATTCCCCGACAGCCGGAGATGAGGAGGAGCACTCCGACCCCCAGGATGTCCTTACATTCCAAGCCGGATATGTGGCTGAACAACTCACCTGCCTGGAAGCTGTAAGGGGAAACCATGTCTGTATGCATTCTGTGGCTGATGTATCAAGAGGGTGGGGATGGGAAGAGTTCTAGGTAGTGCTACAGTATTGGTCAAAAAGTGGAAGACCCAGAACCTTGACTTGCACGGGGGCCCCAGAGTTTCCAGTAAAAGACAACTGTAATGAGAGTGATATGGAGGCTGCCATTTTTATTTCCTTTTAAGAAATACCAGTTGCCTGGCAGCCTTGCTGATCCTCTGCCTCTAATACTTTCAGCCATAGACCCTGAACAAGCATGCAGCAGATCAGGTGTTTCTGACTTTGTCAGATCTGACAAGACTAGCTGCATGCTTGCCTCTGGTGTTATTCAGACACTACTGCAGCCAAATAGACCAACAGGACAGCCAGGCAACTGGTATTTAATAAGAAATAAATATGGTAGCCTCCATATTCTTCTCACTTCAGTTGTCCTTTAAATAAAAAATCTTATCTGCATGCTTGTTCAGGGTCTATAGCTTAAATAGGCAAATGATCAGCAGGACAGCCAGGCAATTTGCTTTGTTAGAAGGAAAAAAATTGCCGGCCTCCATATAGCTCTCACTTCAGGTGTCCTTTAAGTGTACAATGCTTTGCACAGGTCCTACAGTATCCAATCCGGTATGAGTTGCTGCTCCACTTCTCTCTCTCTTTGCTTTTCTGAACTTTACAGAATAGAACATGCTGTGTTGGGAAAACCACAATACAGTGTTCCCTGTTCATCAAAGTTAGTTGTAGGCATTTCCACCCTGCTCTGCACAAATGCAGAGGCTAGAGCCATGGCCACATGGGGGAGGCAGCCTTGCAGGATCAGTCATGTGAGGAAGAGGGTGGGGCCAGAACAGTACTTCAGGAGGGAACCATGTGGCACTAGCATCTTGTTTACAGATGGGCGGAGCTAAGGTTTAATTAACAATTAGGTAATTTAGAACTTTATAACCTATCAATGACAATTACAGTATAATAGAAGTGAAATGTAAATCTCAATGTTGCTTCTTCTAATGACTGTCTGTCTCTTTCTCTCTCTCTTGCAGTCTCTGTTCCTCCGGGTGGTGCCGTACGAGTGCCTGGGCTCGGTGTGGTCTCGCAGAGACCGGGGAGCGGATCACTGTGACCGCTGCCGCTCAGTCAGAGACACCGTCCGCCACTTTAACCGTCTGTCTGGGGCAGTCACTGCCTCTTGCGTGCAAGACCCGCAGCTGAGGCCCCAGCAGAGGGCGCGGGTCATCGAGAAGTGGGTGAAGGTGGCAGAGGTAAGTCCCTGGCCCTGATTTCACTGAGGTTTCCCAGGGTTGGAAATAAGAATGGGAAGAACTAAAAACTTTTATCAGAATAGTTTCTCATCATTAGCGGACTTCCCCTTTAATACAACACTTTAAAGGGAACCTGAAGTGTGAAGTACTGTATATAGAGGCTGCCATATTTATTTCCTTTTAAGCAATACCAGTTGCCTGGCTGTCCTGCTGATCCTCTGCCTCTAATACTTTTAGCCATAGCCCCTGAACAAGCATGCAGCAGATCAGGTGTCTAACATTATTGTCAGATCTGACAAGATTATCTGCATGCTTGTTTCTGGTGTTATCCAGACACTACTGCCGCCAAATAGATCAGCAGGGCTGCCAGGCAACTGGTATTGTTTAAAAGGAAATAAATATGACCGCCTCCATAGTCTTCTTGCTACATGTTCCCTTTAATTGCCATTTCTGCTCCTGCAGCTATAGTGTTGTGTTCAGTAATTTATGGAGGAAGAATAATCAGGTTTATTTACAGAATGCACCTACTCTCTACATAAGCAGTGTCTTCTCTCCTTTTCCTAGCCAGGCAGAACAGGAACAAACAACCCACAACAGTATAGATAATCTATATATATAATAGACTAAGTGCCTCAACCTTCAAACAAGAAGAAGAAGTACTTTGCATGAGAAAATGTATGCGTGATCAAACACCAAGTTTAAGGCCTCTTTTCCACGGACTGTTGAGCTGTGTGCTCAGCAAGCAGTTACCAGGCAGCAGTGAGCAGATACCAGGCAGCAGCAAGCAGTTATCAGTCAGCAGTGAGCAGTTACCAGGCAGCAACGAGCAGTTACCAGGCAGCAACGAGCAGTTACCATGCAGCAACAAGCAGTTACCATGCAGCAACAAGCAGTTACCAGGCAGCAACAAGCAGTTACCAGGCAGCAACAAGCAGTTACCAGCAGTGGCGTAGCTAAGGAGCTGTGGGCCCCGATGCAAATTTTGCAATGGGGCCCCCCAAGCACTCTATACATAACAATTGATACAGCGCACCAAAACCTGCCAATGACAACTACAGTGTCAGAGGTGCAAGAAGGGGATGGGGAATAGTTTGTTAATGATTATCCCTAATCAAAGTATCTATAGAAGTGATTATTATGAGCACAGGACCAATAGAGAGCTAATACTGTAGTTGAGGGAGGGCTCTTTGGGGCCCCTCTGGCCCAAGGGCCCCGATGCGGTCGCAACCTCTGCAACCCCTATTGCTACGCCCCTGGTTACCAGGCAGCAGCAAGCAGTTACCAGGCAGCAGCAAGCAGTTACCAGGCAGCAACAAGCAGTTACCAGGCAGCAACAAGCAGTTACCAGGCAGCAGCAAGCAGTTACCAGGCAGCAGCAAGCAGTTACCAGGCAGCAGCAAGCAGTTACCAGGCAGCAGCAAGCAGTTACCAGGCAGCAGCAAGCAGTTACCAGGCAGCAGCAAGCAGTTACCAGGCAGCAGCAAGCAGTTACCAGGCAGCAGCAAGCAGTTACCAGGCAGCAGCAAGCAGTTACCAGGCAGCAGCAAGCAGTTACCAGGCAGCAGCAAGCAGTTACCAGGCAGCAGCAAGCAGTTACCAGGCAGCAGCAAGCAGTTACCAGGCAGCAGCAAGCAGTTACCAGGCAGCAGCGAGCAGTTACCAGGCAGCAGTGAGCAGTTGTGAGAGTTTGAGAGCCATTTCACTGCCTATTCACAGTCCATGGAAAAGAGGCCTTACCTTAGCAAGTCTGACATTGCAAATCTGGCCTAATTGGATATTCATGAGGCAATGCTCATGCAAATGCATGCACAAACCAATACCACAAAGCAGTCACCCTGCTACATGCTACATTAGCACTATCCGGCTTAGTGCACACCAGAGCGGTTCGGCAGCGTTTTGCGATCCACTTGCGGCTGCGGATACGCTTGGGTAATGTATTTCAATGGGCTGGTGCACACCAGAGCGGGAGGCGTTTTGCTGAAATGCATACTCCCGAGGTGAGGCATTTTTTTGGATTTCGGATGCGTTTCTGCCTCAATGTTAAGTATAGGAAAAACGCAAACCGCTCTGAAAAACGGCAGTTCAGAGCGGTTTTGCAGGCGTTTTTGTTACAGAAGCTGTTCAGTAACAGCTTTACTGTAACAATATATGAAATCTACTACACCAAAAACGCTTTACAAAACCGCAAAATGCTAGGTGAAATGCTACAGAAAAATAAGAAAAAGCGTTTCAAAATCTGCTAGCATTTTGCGGATCTGCTAGCAGTTTTTGGTGTGCTCCAGGCCTCCAGAGCGCAACGGGGAGGATTCCCAATGCCCCCTTTTTATACAACTGGGGGGACCGCAGGGTCCCAGGCTCTCTCACTGCCTGGAAACCACAGCGGCACCCCGGAGGGGGAGGCTGGGTGGCGTGGACGACCCCCCCCCAAGTTTGGCCAGCGCCGGGGAGAGCCGTCTGCACCCACCTCCCAATATTAAAAACAGGCACTTACCTTAACGTCCATTGCGTTCTGCTACATGCGCATTAATTTGGGGGCACCACATGAGAAAGGAGAGAAGCATGGGTCACCCCGAGCTTTAGAGCTCAGGGCTGGCTCACATACAGCACTCCAGAGGGGGGGGGGGGGGGAGGACAGGCGCACTCACTCCAGGGTTCACACCACCGGAGCAAGCCATCCACCACCTGCCTCCAAAGGATACAAACTGCACAAAATGCTTTCCATGAAAAAATTAATGCGCATGTAGCAGAACCCAATGGACGTTAAGGTAAGTGGCTGTTTTTAATATTAGGAGGTGGGTGCGGACGGCTCTCCCCAGCGCTGGCCACGCTTGGGGGGGGGGGGCAGCTGCGCCACCCAGCCTCCCACTCCGGGGTGCCGCTGTGGTTCCCAGGCAGCGAGAGAGCACTTTGCAGTATTGGTTTTTTGACCCTGCATAGTTTGGCATGCGAAAGCAAATGCATATTTGCATGAGCATTGCCTCATAAATAGCTAATTAGGCCGGATTTGCAAAGCCAGACTTGCTAGGGTTAAACTTGGTGTTTGAGCACGCATACATTTTCTCATGGAAAGCCTACTTCTTCTTGCTTCAAGGTTGAGGCACGTACTCTATCAGATAGATAGATAGATGTGGCGTATGCTACGACGCGGGTTGGCTAGTCTTATATATTAAACACATATAACCATGCCATCTACAGGTCAGAGGTAGGAGCACCACATAGAGTTTGGGAATATGTATGCAGATCTCATAGCAGTAAGCTGTTATATACCCCTTACATAAGCCAGTGTTCCCCAGATACCCCCTGATCTTGGTAATACTATCACAAGTACTCCCTATCATTGCTTGTGCAAAAAATGTTTTACAGCTAATCTCTAACATTTTCATTACCCAAAGCCTTGTACACACATTGAAGACATATCACCTGGTGGGGACTGGGGCAGGATACCTCGGGCGACATTGCAGGGTGGAGGCGTTGCTATCCTTTAGGAGGGGGCGGGCTTGCAGCATCTCATGGCTGGAGGGGTGCAGGGCCGGTGCTTCCATTGGGGCAAAGGAGACAATTGCCCCAGCGCCCCAACCACTCCCAAGGATCCTCAGATGATCTCCCAGTGATTTACTGCTCCTGTGGCCCCCGGCTCACATGTTCCATAGCTGCCTGAGCTGCCTTGTAATAACTCGCCTGTCCTGGCAGCTGCTCAGTTCTGATCTCCGTCTTCAGCCAGGCTGCCTGCATCTTCTGTATGCCCAGCCCATGTTATGTGCAAATAACATGCATCGAGCATACAGATGCAGGAAGCCTGGCTGAAGACGGAAAACGGAAAGGATCAGCCACCTGGACAGGTGAGTTATTACAAGGCAGCTCAGGCAGCTACGGAACATGCAAGCTGGGGGGGCCACGGGAGCAGTACGTCAATGGGAGATCGCCTGGGAGGCCTGGTAGTGGGGAGCCCTGGGGGCTCTTTGCTTGCTTGGGGGTGGTCCCCAAGCTACTTTTTCCCCGGGGCCCCTGCGTGGCTTATACTGGCCCTAGAAGGGCGAGTGGTGGGAGGAAGGCCCTCGGCCAGTGCTTGGCCGGATCAATCTGCGAGGTAGATGCTGCCGTGAGGCCCGCTGTACTCACACGAGATTATCAGCAGAGGCAGTCATTAGTGACAGTCTTGGCAGTGTTTCATCTGGCGTGTGTACGAAGCTTTGGGAATAATTGGTGAGATCTGCACTAAACATTCATTTTTACATTAGCCCGGAACTGTGACTTCTAATTTCCTGCAGAGACACCTTTAGACCCAGCAGTCTTCCCTGGAGACTCACCCCTGGGGGTTCACAATCTGAGCTCTTCTCTGCCGCACACATGATCAATGACCTGCTAAAAAAAACCGTTGTGTTGTTGATGCAATTGTTTTAGTTGATTATATACAAATATATTTGTCCTGGGCAAATTTGAATCTAGTAGCTGATGATTCTGATTGTTCCAATTCCTACTTTGCATAAAACGTAATGTATAATTTACGTCCACTCGAAATTCTTAGCATCTTGTTGACCGTCTCTGCACTACTAGACTGTGTGAAAAGGGATTACGCTGTGTTCCCACTAGAGTGGAGAATGGACATTTGTCCGTTCTCCGCTCATCGGTAAACTGACACTGAACAGCTACCATTTTATAAATAGGAGCCGTTCACACTTGTTACCGTGGGATCCGTGGCAGTAAGCAGACCGCACTTCTGGGCAGCCCCCAATAATCCCAGACAGACCTCTGCCACTCGCTCCTTGTACACAGGGAAAAAGCATGGGGGATCCCCATTGGGCTGCAAAAGACCAATGGGAATCCTCTGCAACAGGGAGAATTATCATCGGTTCATAGTGGACCAATGAAAATTCTCCCTGTTGCTAGGGCCTATTGCAGCCTATGGAGAGCCCCATGCTCCTGCCCCGCATGCGCAGCAGAAGACTGTGCGGCCACATGTCCAATATAATTATGCTGCCAGTGGTCAAATGCTAAATAACTCCACTTTCACACCTCCTACACTCCCCAAATGTTCAGGGTAGGGAGGGGACCCCCCAAACTACCTATATGCTAAATTGCAGCCCCCCTGGTTCCCGAGGTTTCTGTAATCTATCTCTGAAACCAGCCGGGTTTGGGGACAGCAATTTGGTACATGTAGTTTGGGGGGTCCCCTCCCTACCCAGATAATTTGGGGAGTGTAGAAGATGTGGAAGCGGAGATATTTAGTGTTTTATCACTGGCAGCATAATTCACTTCCCACTGAGCATGCTTGAAAGGCAGGGTGGAAGGGAGCTTCCTGGCAGCACGATCCGATATAACACCGGCCTCTGGGCTGAATATAGATGGACCGATTGGCAGCGGGACAGGTGATTGGCGATCGCTGCGGGCGGATGCGGAGCAGACAGCGCAAAGTGCATGCAAAATGAACCATGTTCATTTTGCATCCGCTCAAGTGGGGACTGAGCCTCAGACCTTCTTGGTATTAACCTCCCTGGCGGTCTATTAAAACCACCAGGGGGCAGCGCAGCACTTTAATTTTAATTTTTTTTTTTAAATCGCTAGCGCTAGCTACATGATAGCCGCTGTGCAGCGGCATCCCCCCTCACCTTCCGATCGCCTTCGGCGATCAGAGCAAACAGGAAATCCCGTTAAGAACGGGATTTCCTGTTTGGCTTCCCCTGTCGCCATGGCGATGACCGGGATGACATCAACGTCATAGCGTCGGAGGGAGTCCCGATCCACCCTTTAGCACTGCCTGGCGGTGATTGGCCAGGCTGCGCAAGGGGTCGGGGGGGCGGCAGGTAGCTGCAAATCGGCGTGGAGCGGCGGCGATCGTGTAGTACACGCAGCTAGCAAAGTGCTAGCTGTGTGTAACAAAAAAAATTGTACAAATCGTCCCACCAGGGCCTGAGATATCCTCTGCGGCGGCTTAGCCTGAGCTCAGCTCGGGCTTACCGCTGAGGAGGTTAAAGGGGCCCATACACTCAGCCGATTTTCTGGCCGACCGATCGATCCCGATCGATCGATTGCAAATCGGTTGGCCAATCGACCGATCGATGGCCGATTTCGATCGATTTCGATGGATTTCCATCGAACTGGCAGGGTGGAAAATTTAGGTCGATCTGATGAGATTGCTTATCAGTTTGCATTGGCCTTAATGGAAATCTGATGGCAAAAAAATGCCATCAGATCGAATTTCAATAGATTTCAAACTGAAATCTATTGGAATTCTATCCTGGTAAAAAATGTTCTAAAAAAGCATCAGATAGATCATCAGATGCATTTCTTATCTATCTGCTGCCAATCTGACGAGTGTATGGGCACCTTAACAGTTGCTGCATCTGGGTGTCTACACTCTGAGAAGGAATCTTATTTCCTGTCTGTATTTGAATTTCTGTATCTTTGAGTTGAGTACTTGTTTGTCTTTGGGTAGGTTATGGAGAGCTGTCACCTCAGAGAGTCTGTTATCTGCTGATAGCGCTGCCCCGCCCGCTTGTGACAATATTTACTCGAGTTCTGCGATAACAGGAATGTGTACAGAGAGTCTACAGATAAAATGACGGATTTTTGTGTGTGTTGTTCTCCCCACAGGAGTGCTGGAGCCTCAGGAACTTCTCTTCTGTCTACGCCATCCTCACCGCCCTACAGAGCACAGCGGTGCACCGCCTCAAGAGAGTCTGGGCCGAGACCTCCAGGTAAACGCCAGGACCTCCGGCCCTTGCTATTGGAGAGTACAGGTGGTCAGTGCGGTGCCAGTAGTTGGGGATTGTCAATGAGATGCAAATAATTTTGAGTTGATGCAGTATTATGCTAATTGATGCAGCTTAAAGATGAACCAATCAAATCCTGCTGAGGTAAAATTTTGTTCATTTTCAAGCTGCCTAAACTTGCATACAAAATTTGTATAATCCTGCATCAACTCAAGATGATTTGCATCTCATTTACTATCTCTACCAGTAATTCCGCCTGGATGGAAAATTTAATTGAAATGATATGCAGCTTAACCACTTAAGGACCGCAGTCTTTTCACCCTTAAGGACCAGAGCCTTTTTTCCATTCAGACCACTGCAGCTTAAATGGTTTATTGCTCAGTCATACAAGCTACCATCTAAATGAATTTTACCTCCTTTTCTTGTCACTAATACAGCTTTCTTTTGGTGCTATTTGATTGGTGCTGCGATTTTTACTTTTTATTCTATTCATCAAAAAAGACATGAATTTTGGCAAAAAAATGATTTTTTTAACTTTCTGTGCTGACATTTTTCAAATAAAGTAAAATTTCTGTATACATGCAGCGCGAAAAATGTGGACAAACATGTTTTTGATTAAAAAAAACCCATTCAGTGTATATTTATTGGTTTGGGTAAAAGTTATAGCGTTTACAAACTATGGTGCAAAAATTGAATTTTCCCATTTTGAAGCATCTCTCTCATTTCTGAGCACCTGTCAGGTTTCATGAGGTGCTAGAATTCCAGGATAGTATAAATACCCCCCAAATGACCCCATTTTGGAAAGAAGACACCCCAAAGTATTCACTCAGAGGCATGGTGAGTTCATAGAAGATTTTATCTTTTGTCACAAGTTAGCGGAAAATGACACTTTGTGACAAAAAAAATAAATAAAAAAAAGTTTCCATTTCTGCTATCTGGTGACAAAAAAAAATGAAATCTGCCACGGACTCACCATGCCCCTCTCTGAATACCTTGAAGTGTCTAGTTTCCAAAATGGGGTCATTTGTGGGGTGTGTTTATTGTCCTGGCATTTTGGGGGGTGCTAAATTGTAAGCACCCCTGTAAAGCCTAAAGGTGCTCATAGGACTTTGGGCCCCTTAGCGCACCTAGGCTGCAAAAGAAATGTCACACATGTGGTATCGCCTTACTCAGGAGAAATAGTATAATGTGTTTTGGGGTGTATTTTTACACATACCCATGATGGGTGGGAGAAATATCTCTGTAAATGAGATTTCTTTTGATTTTTTTACACACAATTGTCCATTTACAGAGATATTTCTCCCACCCAGCATGGGTATGTGTAAAAATACACCCCAAAACACATTATACTACTTCTCCTGAGTACGGCGATACCACATGTGTGACACTTTTTTGCACCCTAACTGCGCTAAGGGGCCCAAAGTCCTATGAGTACCTTTAGGATTTCACAGGTCATTTTGAGGCATTTATTTTCTAGACTACTCCTCACGGTTTAGGGCCCCTAAAATGCCAGGACAGTATAGGAACCCTACAAGTGACCCCATTTTAGAAAGAAGACACCCCAAGGTATTCCGTTAGTAGTATGGGGAGTTCATAGAAGATTTCATTTTTTTTTCACAAGTTAGCGGAAATTGATTTTTATTGTTTTTTTCACAAAGTGTCATTTTCCACTAACTTGTGACAAAAAATAAAATCTTCTATGAATTCCCCATACACCTAATTGAATACCTTGGGGTGTCTTTTTTCTAAAATGGGGTCACTTGTGGGGTTCCTATAATGCCCTGGCATTTTAGGGGCCCTAAACCGTGAGGAGTAGTCTAGAAACCAAATGCCTCAAAATGACCTGTGAAATTCTAAAGGTACTCATAGGACGTTGGGCCTCTTAGCGCACCTAGGTTGCAAAAAAGTGTCACACATGTGGTATCGCCGTACTCAGGAGAAGTAGTATAATGTGTTTTGGGGTGTATTTTTACACATACCCATGCTGGGTGGGAGAAATATCTCTGTAAATTAAAATGTTTTGATTTTTTTTACACACAATTGTCCCTTTACAGAGAGATTTCTCCCACCCAGCATGGGTATGTGTAAAAATACACCCCAAAACACATTATACTACTTCTCCTGAGTACGGCGATATCACATGTGTGACACTTTTTTGCAGCCTAGGTGCGCTATGGGGCCCAACGTCCTATTCACAGGTAATTTTGAGGCATTTGGTTTCTAGACTACTCCTCACGGTTTAGGGCCCCTAAAATGCCAGGGCAGTATAGAAACCCCACAAGTGACCCCATTTTAGAAAGAAGACACCCCAAGGTATTCCGTTAGGTGTATGGTGAGTTCATAGAAGATTTTATTTTTTGTCACAAGTTAGTGGAAAATGACACTTTGTGAAAAAAAACAATACAAATCAATTTCCGCTAACTTTTGACAAAAAATAAAATCTTCTATGAACTCGTCATACACCTAACGGAATACCTTGGGGTGTCTTCTTTCTAAAATGGGGTCACTTGTGGGGTTCCTATACTGCCCTGGCATTTTAGGGGCCCAAAACCACGAGGAGTAGTCTGGAAACCAAATGCCTCAAAATGACTGTTCAGGGGTATAAGAATCTGCAAATTTTGATGACAGGTGGTCTATGAGGGGCCGAATTTTGTGGAACCGGTCATAAGCAGGGTGGCTTCTTAGATGACAGGTTGTATTGGCACTGAAGTGCAGGAATGTTCTCAAATCATGACCTGGACATGGCAATTAAGTCGTACCAGCAGTGATCAGAAAAAAAATTTCTGTCACTGCGGTGGGGCGGGTGAGGGTTTGGCCGGGTGATCAGAAGCCCGCAGGGGGCATATTAGGGCCTGATCTGATGGGTAGCAGTGACAGGTGGTGACAGGGGGTGACGGGGTGGTTGATAGGTGATCAGTAGGTGATTACAGAGGAGAATATATGCAAGCAATGCACTGGCGAGTTGATCAGAGGGGGTCTGGGGGGCTAATTTAGGGTGTGGGCAGGTGATTGGGTGCCCGCAAGGGGCAGATTAGTGTCTGATCTGATGGGTAGCAGTGACAGGTGGTGACGGGGTGATTGATGGGTGATCAGTGGATGATTAGAGGGGAGAACAGATGTAAACAATGCACTTTCAGAGGTGATCTGAGGGTGGGTCTGCACGCAATCTGAGGGTGTGGGTGGGTGATCAGGTGCCCACAAAAGGCAGGTTAGGGTCTGATCTGATGGGTGGCAGTGACAGGTGGTGACAGGGGGTGATTGATGGGTGATTGACAGGTGATCAGTGGGTGATTATAGGGAAGAATAGATGTATACAGTACACAGGGGGGAGGGTCTAGGGAGGATCTAAGGGTGTGGGGGGGTGTGTTCAGGAGCCCCCAGGGGGCAGTTTAGGACCTAATCTAAAAAATAGCGTTGAGATAGTGACAGGGAGTGATTAATGGGTGATTAGGGGGGTGATTGGGTGCAAACAGGTGTCCCAGGGGTGGGCAGGGGGGGTCTGATGGGTGCAGTGGGCGATCAGGGGGCAGGATCAGTGTGCTTGGGTACTTACTAGGAGGGCTGCAACCTGCCCTGGTGGTCCCTCAATCACTGGGACCACCAGGGCAGGAGGCAGCCTGTATAATACGCTTTGTATACATTACAAAGCGTATTATCCGCTTTACATGCGGAAGATCGGGGGTTAACAACCCGCCGCCGCTGCTAATTGGCTGGCGGGTTGACGTCGCGGGTGGGCACATCCAGCGTGCGATCCCCGGCAGCTAGTCCGCAACGAGCCGCCGCCGATCGGCGTATTGCGCGGTCGTTGCGGGCTCCACTTTGCCGCCGCCCCTAGGTAGGGGCGGCCGGCAAGTGTTTAAAATCACAATCCAGTAATATATATATATATATATATATATATATATATATATATATATATATATCTATATATAGATCTATCTATATATAGATCTATCTATATATAGATCTATCTATATATAGATCTATATATATATAGATCTATATATATATAGATCTATATATATATATAGATCTATATATATATAGATCTATATATATATATAGATCTATATATATATATATATATAGATCTATATATATATATAGATCTATATATATATAGATCTATATATATATAGATCTATATATATATAGATCTATATATATATATATATATATATAGATCTATATATATATAGATCTATATATATATAGATCTATATATATATAGATCTATATATATATAGATCTATATATATATAGATCTATATATATATAGATCTATATATATATAGATCTATATATATATATATAGATCTATATATATATATATAGATCTATATATATATATATATATATATAGATCTATATATAGGTGGTTGGGAGGGGATCAAGGGATACATGGGGGGGGGAGAGCTGGAAAAAAGTTTATTTTTACACTAAAATCGCACAGCCTGTCACGGCTGCAGGCTGTGCGTCTCTCCCTGTCACACAAGATCCACAGTGACAGGGAGAGGGAGGCGGAGAGGGAGGCGGAACGGCAACTATGTTGCCTTTCGGAGGGTGATCGCTGTGATTGGCTCACAGCGATCACACGGCAGGGAGCCAATCAGTGACGGCTCCTGCCGATACCCGGAAGCCTTAGCTGTCATAAGACAGCTAAGTGCAGCCGGTTCGGTGCGCGCGATCGCGGCGGGGAGCGGCGGCGCCGGTGATAGAGATCTACGCCTTGCCAGCCAGGAGCCCATCAAAACAGGGCGTAGATCTCTATCACTGCGGTCCGGAAATGGTTAAAACTGGGCCACTCAGAATGGACAGGAAGTGATTTTGATTGGTAGGCTTGTTCTAGGCTGCATGCAGGGTACATTATAGTGTACAGGAGATGAGAAGCGTCTCAGGTTCCATACTTAACCTTGGGCTTCCTTAAGGCCCTCACTGTCTCCACGGGTGGCTCCGGCCACCGCAATTCTGCCCCATAGCCTGGCCAAGTTGCGCTTTGTTGCGCATGCATGGCCCGGCCAGTCGCACTCCCCTCGGGAGTGCAGGCGCAAAATGCTCCCTGGGACCGGAACACGACGTGGGAGCGCCCTGGGCTGTGCATGCGCAACAAAGTGCAACTCGGCCAGGCTTTCGGGCTGAATTGCCGGGTACCCGGATCCACCCATGGAGACGGGAGAACAGGACACTCTGCTCTGCTGAACAGAGTCTGTGCAGTGCTCTTCCTAAAACTGTAACCCTGGTGATTAATACTAATTATGGGTGACAAAAATTGAGCATGTGTATGTACCGTCAGCTGAAGTACAGAATCCACACTACCAGCCCACTATAATTAACAGTTAATGAACATCCGCTTATTAATTACTGATCACAGAGCATGTCCAGGATCTCTGTTAACACCCCTTTCCAAACAGCAGGAACTCTGTGTAGGCCCCTTTGTTTCTGGGGAAGGAATCTGGGATTCTTGTTCTGGGTTGGGAGTCGGGGAGTATAGAATAAGTTGGGCATTGTGGTGTTAGGTGTTAGGATCAGGGGCTTGGGGTGCTAACAAAGAGCACACAGGAGGCCTTTTATTGTAGCTGTATGTAAACAGTGGGGAGCCTGCTGTCTTCCTCTTGGGTGATGAGGCACAATGGCAGCAGAGGTATTGAGCTCTTTTCAGTGTCCATTATATCCACCACAATCAGCCAGGCCAGGTAGGCACTAGGTAGCTGTGCGCCTCGTATAGCAGGCATTGTTTAGTGATGGCGTGATGATGTCATACAGGGAGATCCAGCGCAGCTACCAGGAGATGAGTGAAGTCTTCTCCGAGCAAGACAACTACGCCAAGATGAGGGAGCTTCTCTTCCAGGTGAGGCTTGGTGATACCCTGAGCTGCTTTCACCCATTCCCAGGTCAACCCCCTCCTAACCCTGTCTGTATTTCCTCTGCCCAGTCCCAGGACACCTCCGATGCAGCCTCCAAGAGGCACCCACCTCGCTCCAAGGACCCCAGAGCTACGGTGAGTCACTTCTGCCTCCTACAGCGGAGCCCCAAAGTCTACACTCGGTCCAACTCCATTTTATATTATATGCAATAAAAATGTAAAATGGCGCGCTCCCCAAACGTATCTACATTTCCTTTTTTTCCTGTAGGCCTGCTGCACCAGTTAAAATGTCACATAAACATCAAAATACCTCATCTCAAATACAACCAGGCGCTGCCTTACAGTCCACTAATAGAGAAAGTCCTTAATTGCAACCGTCCGTAGTCTTCCAATCAGGTCTTCCAATTCAATATACCTCCATCAATAAAAAGATAAAAGGAAATATCATAAAACAGATCATTGCACAGACTGTAACGTGTGTACGCGGAGGGACCTGGCGAGGAGCTGTCGCCCACACGCTCACGTGTGCTGGCGACAGGCAACATTTGCTGCCCGTGAGTATGGGCCATAACGTCCAGGCGTTTCACACCAAAAAGTACCCCGTGTGGTCTATCACTGTATCACTACCTTCATATGTGTCACAACGCCACTAGGGACCGCTCTCACCTTCTGATATCGCTGCCCAGACCCACAGACAGCAACACAGCGTGACAAGCCTCTCTTCAGGCGGGTTTTCCTCCTTCCTCAGACCATATGATTACATGCACATGAACTAAAAACTCCTGGACATTAGTCTGTGCGATGATCTGTTTCCTTTCATCTTTTTATTGATGGAGGTATATTGAATTGGAGACCTGATTGGAAGACACACTTGCAATTAAGGACTTTTTCTTTTAGTGGACTGTAAGTCAGCGCATGGGTGAATCCATTTTATGTTACTCTTATAACTCCTGCGTTGAAACAGAAGAACGTTCTGTCTCTTCTTTGTTTTCTTCATTCCCCTCCCCCTATAAGGTAAATAAAGCATAACAGATTCAAATTTCTTTCTTTCCTAAATTGTCTACACAAGTCAGCTAAACACAGTGGGAGTAAGGCCTCCTTTCCACGAACTGTTGAGCTGTGTGCTCAACAAGCAGTTACCAGGCAGAATTAAGCAGTTATCATGCAGCAACAAGCACTTACCAGGCAGCAGTGAGCAGTTATGCAGCAACAAACAGTTACTAGGCAGCAGTGAGTAGTTGAGAGCGTTTGAGAGGCATTTCACTGCCTATCAGCGGTCCGTGGAAAGGAGGCCTTAAAGGGGAACTGAAGAGAGAGGTATATGGAGGCTGCCATGTTTATTTCCTTTCAATCAATACCAGTTGCCTGGCAGCCCTGCTGATCCTCTGCCTCTAATACTATTAGCCATAGCCCCTGAACAAGCATGCAGCAGTTCAGGTGTTTCAGACTTTAAAGTCAGATCTGACATGACTAGCTGCATGCTTGTTTCTGGTGTTATTCAGATACTACTGCAGAGAAATAGACCAGCCAGGCAACTGGTATTGATTAAAAGGAAATCAATATGGCAGCCTCTGTATACCTCTTACTTCAGTTGTCCTTTAATTTAATTTCTACTGTGTACCCATTAGTTAGCTGCATGTCACAGCTCTTTTCACTGACCTAATTATACATCATCAATAAGCACTGACTGTTTTTTAGTGATAGACTGGAGAGAATGTCCGGATCTATTTTCTGCAGAGCCATTTATCCCATCAGGCTCTTTGACTACTGTTGTTTTGGGGGTTTTATCCCTGATAATGACCGCAGGTTCTTCTCTTGTTTACACAGGGGGTTATTCCGTATCTCGGGGTTTTCCTCACTGACCTGGTCATGCTGGATTCCGCCATCCGAGATCAGCTAGAGGTGAGACTCTCTTAAAGGGATACTGTTTTTTTTGTTTTTTGTTTTTTTTTTGTCCAGGAAAAACTCAGTATTTTCAGTTTGGCTCTACATATTGCAAGTAGGGATGGTCAGAAAGATGCAACTAATTTTGAGTTGGTGCAGCATTATGCAAATGTATGCAACTTAAAAAGGAACCTGAGAAAAATGATGCTGAGGTAAAACTTATTGTTCCAGTTTCAAACTGCATAAATTTGCATACCACATTTGCATAATCCTGCATTAACTTAAAATTATTTGCATCTCATTGACTATCCCTAATTGCATGTACTAATGACAAACTTACAGATCTCTCGGTTTCCTCTTGGTCAGCTCCGTTGTGCCCCTCAGTGATTGGACCAGTCGTGGGCTACTGCACATGCACAGCTCTGGCCAGGCACCTTCCTGATCGTGCTCCCGTGACCAGGGGTGCAGCTAAGGTTTTTGTGGCCCCAAGCGGACTGTAGCAAGAGGCCCTAGCCGCGGCGAAAAATGGGTGTGGTTACCCCGCATAAGTGGGCGTGGCCATGACATGTGGGTGGAGCAGAAGGGCGGATTGGGGCGGGGCTGTTTGCGGGGAAAAATGGATGTGGGGGTGATTGAGGCGCACGTAGTGCGCCGAAAGATGGGCGTGGCCATGACATTGTATGGGCGAAGCTTAACCGTAGCACAGCAAATATAGCCAACTATGACCATTAAATAATAAATGCAGCAACAGTTACCCCAGACACCAGAAAATAAAAACGCAATTTGGGCCACATTTCAGCAGAAATCAAACGCAATTTGGGCACATTTTCAGCAGAAATCAAACGCAATTAGGGCACATTTTCAGCAGAAATCAAACGCAATTAGGGCACATTTTCAGCAGAAATCAAACGCAATTAGGGCACATTTTCAGCAGAAATCAAACGCAATTAAGGCACATTTTCAGCAGAAATCAAACGCAACTAGGGCACATTTTCAGCAGAAATCAAACGCAACTAGGGCACATTTTCAGCAGAAATCAAACGCAATTAGGGCACAGTTCAGCAGAAATCAATCGCAATTAGGGCACAGTTCAGCAGAAATCAATCGCAATTAGGGCACAGTTCAGCAGAAATCAATCGCAATTAGGGCCACATTTTCAGCAAAAATCAAACGCAATTAGGGCACAGTTCAGCAGATATCAAACGCAATTAGGGCACAGTTCAGCAGAAATCAATCGCAATTAGGGCTGCAAAAAGAAAAGAATTTACTCACCTGGCAGGCTGGCACTGGCAGAAGTCTTCTCTCCCCGTCTCCTCTCCCGGCCGGCTCCTCAGGCACGCAGTTCCCACGGAGCTCCCTCCCTCCTCCAATCTCCCGTGCTGATTCATGCAGGGCTACGGGAAGATGGCCACCCGAAGCCCTGTACTGGAGACATAGTCTCCAGAGCAGGGCTTCGGCGGCGGCCATCTTCCCGTAGCCCTGCCCTACTCTGCTCTGCCAGCCCCGCGGGGCTGCGGGGAAAAAGTGACGTCACGCCGACGTCACGGAGCCGCCGAGGCCCCTAAGATCTTGAGGCCCCAAGCGACCGCTTGGTTCGCTTTATGCCTCGCGGCGCCCCTGCCCGTGACTGGATAAAAAGTAGTGATCTACAGCTTTGCGTAATAAAGTGTAGAGGGCACAAAATCAAAGCATCACGTGCACAGACAACTGAGAGCCACAATGCAATACACAGTGCTTTTGTTTTAATTAAAAAGTTAATCCGAGATGATTTTTTACTCATTGCATAATTGTGTTCCTTTCCTATTGTTTGTAGGGCATTCCTCAAGCCAAATACTTTTATTTTTTGTTTTAATACTCTAATTCCCTATAAACTAAAGAAGCCACGCCTACAGGTTTTCAGAGAGCTAAGGCACTTTCAGACAGTAGCAAGGGCTCATGGGAGCTCAGTCTGGGGAGGAGGAGGGGGAGCTATTACTAGCCAGAGATTTCAGAGTCAGAGGGGAGGAGGGAGGAGGAGGGGGGGGGGATTAGATTTTTTTTGCTCAAGATGCAGATAAGCCTGCCTCTGTGTAATGTTTACAAACAACATGGCTGCTGTCATTGTATCACAGGAATAATCAATCATGTTCTATTAAAGCTGTTTGCAGCTAGATTTGCTGTGTAAACTTTAGATAAGATATACAGTATAGACAAGTTACTTGTTATAGTTAGTTTTTCATCTCGGATCCGCTTTAATGAAGAAAGCAACTGGTACAAAGTCAAGGAAGATAATTACCCATTATTGTAACCAGGGCAGGAGCCGATGTACACAGGAATTTATAATCTATACTATGAGCCCCTCCCACTCTTGTTAAGTCACACCGTGGCACTCTATAATTATGGAGGTATTTCTGCTGTAAATTTGGAGGTGCTTTACAGTCCTATAAATAGGTTCCCATCCTTATTCTTCTGTGACGTCAAACAGGCAGTTGTTTGTTATGTAATGCAGACATATCAAGGCCAGCCGAGTACCAGCTGTCTCTGGACTGTATACTGCTGTCATTACACATGTTATACAGCACTGACTTTACTATATGTGTGTGATTTATTATATATATCATTTTTTTATTACCATCAAATTATGGTCTGGCCAAGACCTGAACCTGGGACTGTACTGCTATCAAGCAAGAGTGGCTACTAACCTACATGCTGCTCAATGTAAAGGCGAAACATGAGTAAAAAAGAGCTAAACTGTAAACGTGTAGTGAAGGCCATGTCTAGGAGAACTCGTGGAGAGGCATGTGATCAGTTTGGTCAGGTGACAGATATGCAAGTCTCTGATTAGTGATTGTCCTGTCTAGGAGAACTCCTGGAGAAGCATGTGATCAGTTTGGTCAGGTGACAGATATGCAAGTCTCTGATTAGTGATTGTCCTGTCTAGGAGAACTCCCGGAGAAGCATGTGATCAGTTTGGTCAGGTGACAGATATGCAAGTCTCTGATTAGTGATTGTCCTGTCTAGGAGAACTCATGGAGAAGCATGTGATCAGTTTGGTCAGGTGACAGATATGCAAGTCTCTGATCTGCTTGTGATCATGGAATGTCATCACAGCAAATCAGAGCTTTGCAAATCTATCGGCTGATCAAACAAATCACCTGCCTCTCCATGAGTTCTCATAGACATGGCCATCACTAGTAAAAGTTAATGCTTTGTAGCTCTAGGGGTCCTGGATTTAGGTTCTACCAGGGACTAGGGATGATCAATGAGATGCAAATACTTCTGAAATTATGCAAATTTTTATACAAATATATGCAGCTTGAAAAAGGACCAATCAATTTAAACTTGAGTTTAAATTGACTGCCCCATTTTCAAGCTGCATACATTTGCATATAAATTTGCATAAACTCAGAGCAATTTGCATATCTGTGATCACCCCTACCAGGGACGCTATCTGCATGGAGTTTGTATTTTTAACCTTTACAACCTACACATGCCATAGGCTTAATGGGCATCTGACCAAATTGGCCCGGAACTATAGGAGGTCATTAGATTGGAAACTCTTCTGGAGGTGTGGATGAATCTAAAGGTTTAGTAACTCGCTGTGCAATGTGTTAGCAGTTCCTATGTTCTGTTGATTTAAAAACACAAAAACGAAATAACACAAAGTAACTTTGTTCTTTTTGTATTTGCAGAACGGGTATCTTAACTTTGAGAAGAGGAGAAAGGTGAGTGTGTATAAAATGATCACAGTAAATGCCGGGGACTCCCGTTGTGCCCCAGTGCGGGCGACTCGGGTTCTTCTATAGGACATCCTTACAGTTGAAAACATGTCCCTGTACCCATAAATGATGTAATGTTATTTTCTTCGACTAATTTAGGAATTCGAATCACTTTCTCAAATTCGGATGCTACAAAATGTCTGCCTGGGTTACCGCTTCACTTCTGATCCGCAGTTTGCCAGCTGGTTCCTGAGGCTGCGCTCTATCAGCGAGGATGAGAGGTAAGTGTGCGCTACAGAGCAGGTCCGCGTCTCCTCCCCCGCCAGGCTGGCAGCAGCAAGGTGGGTGTGTGCTGCAGAGCAGGTCCGCATCTCCTCCCCCGCCAGGCTGGCAGCAGCAAGGTGGGTGTGTGCTGCAGGGCAGGTCCGCCTCTCCTCCCCCCGCCAGACTATGCAGGCAGCAGCAAGGTGTGTGTGCGCCGCAGAGCAGATCCGCCTCTCCTCCCCTGCCAGACTATGCAGACAGCAGTAAGGTGGGTGTGTGCTGCAGAGCAGGTCCGCCTCTCCTCCCCTGCCAGACTATGCAGGCAGCAGCAAGGTGGGTGTGTGCTGCAGAGCAGGTCCGCCTCTCCTCCCCCCGCCAGACTATGCAGGCAGCAGTAAGGTGGGTGTGTGCTGCAGAGCAGGTCCGCCTCTCCTCCCCCCGCCAGACTATGCAGGCAGCAGTAAGGTGGGTGTGTGCTGCAGAGCAGGTCCGCCTCTCCTCCCCTGCCAGACTATGCAGACAGCAGCAAGGAGGGTGTGTACTGAAGAGCAGGTCCGCCTCTCCTCCCCTGCTAGACTATGCAGACAGCAGCAAGGTGGGTGTGTGCTGCAGAGCAGGTCCGCCTCTCCTCCCCCGCCAGACTATGCAGACAGCAGCAAGGAGGGTGTGTGCTGCAGAGCAGGTCTGCCTCTCCTCCCCCGCCAGACTATGCAGGCAGCAGCAAGGTGGGTGTGTGCTGCAGAGCAGGTCTGCCTCTCCTCCCCCGCCAGACTATGCAGGCAGCAGCAAGAGGGGTGTGTGCTGCAGAGCAGGTCCGCCTCTCCTCCTCCGCCAGACTATGCAGGCAGCAGCAAGGTGGGTGTGTGCTGCAGAGCAGGTCCGCCTGCTGCATGCTTAATAAGGGTCTAAGGCTAAAATTATTAGAGGCAGAGGATCAGCAGGAGAGCCAGACACTGTGCAAATATGGCAGCTTCCATATCCCTCTCACTTAAGGTGTACTTTAATATATTTGATTAAATCACTGCACAGATCCCTATAAAGCGGACCTGAACTTCCTCTCTGCTCTAAAAGATAAGCAACAGCATTATAACCTTTAGAGGAAATCATTTCTTTGTTACAGATGATACATATCCTGCATTAAATCTGCAGTTTGTCTACTTCCTGCTTTCATGGAAGCAGATATAAGGTTAACATCCTGTGTTTACAAATTATCTGCTCTGCCAAGGCAACGAGCTGAGAGATCAAATTACACTTCTAATTAGTCACAGATGAGGGGGAATTAGACAGGCCAACTCTGTATACATACAGGGTGCATTTCTCTGTTTTCATATGGAGGCTGCCATATTTTTCCTTTTAAGCAATTCCAGTTGCCTGGCTGTCCTGCTGATCCTCTGCCTCTAATACTTTTAGCTATAGCCCCTGAACAAGCATGCAGCATATCAGGCGTTTCTGACATTATTGTCAGATGATTAGCTGCATGCTTGTTTCTGGTGTTAATCAAACAGTACACAATTCTATTACTAGGTCAAATAGATCAGTAGGGCAGCCAGGCAACTGGTATTGTTTAACAGGAAATAAATATGGTAGCTTCCATATTCTTCTTAGGCAGACGCTGGCTGACACCTAGTGGTGGAGTTTTGTATTGTTCACTTATCACGTTGGGGCTGATTTACTCAGGTCTGACTGTGCAAAAGGGAACTGGAATAGTTTTGTTTAGAGACTGTAACAAAAAAAAAAAAACATCCCCTGGGGGGTACTCACCTCGGTAGGGGGAAGCTTCAGGGTCCCAATGACGCTTCCCCCGTCCCTGTAGCTGCAGGCAGTCCAGCACCAAAGCGTCCTAGAGCGTCCCGGAAACCTTCCCTGGCTCCAGCGGGGGCGCTGTTGCGGCTCTCAGCACGGTGATCGGCGGAAATAGCCGATCTCCGTCAAGTCCACTCTACTATGCAGGCACAGGAGACTTGCACCTGCGCAGTAGAGCGGACCTGACTGAGATCGGCTATTTCTGCCTATCTCCGAGCAGAGAGCCAATACTGCGCTGGAGGCGGGAAGGTAAATATTTACATCCCCCCCTTTGGAGGGGCACAGAGAGACCACCGTGGGACACAGGAGGCCGGGGGAAGCCTCGATAGGATCCGGAGACTTCCCCCACCAGAGGTGAGTATCCCCCCAGGGGAACCTTTTTTTTTTTTAGTTACAAGTTTTCTTTAATTGGGTTTGGTATATGAGATGCAGGAAGGAGAGGCCTGCTCTGGGGATGTGCTCCAGCGATCTCTCTGTAAATCACTCCTCCTCTTGCACAAGGCGCTTGTTGTGAAAGTTACTGGCGGCCGTGTGACTCTGTCTGCTATTTATTACACAATTCTCTTATTTTGCAGTTACCGGCTGTCATGTGAAATTGAGTCGACGCAGGACGCAACTGCGGGAACCCCTGTGAAACCCACTGTGGTCATTACACATTGCACAGAGTGAGTACGTCACGTTACCACGGGGGAGCCTGAACTCAAGATTGGGGGCTGACATACTTTCTTCCTACTGAAACATGCTAGTTGCCTGGCCGTCCTATTGATCTCTGAGCTTAAAGAGGCACTGCAGTGACATATAGCAGAGTGCAGGAAATTATTCAGGATACCCAATTTTACGGTAATTATCCTGGTTTCAGGATTCTGGGAGACCAGGTATTTTCACTGGCTTTGGAACTATGTGACAAACATTCCGTTCAGATCACCTGCCAGAAATATCCACCAGTGATACATTTCAGAATGTAAATCAGGGAGAGGAGAGGAAAGATTTTACAATGGGCAAACGCTGACTAAATAATCTATAAATGAATATTGTAAAAATAAATAAAATAAATCAATTGTATTGCTTTTCACTACAGTTCCCCTTTAAAGGGACTCAGAGCTCAGTAAAATGAAAAAATTATACATACCTGGGGCTTCCTTCAGCCCCACCCGCTGGGATCACTCCTACGCTGCTGTCCTCCGCTGCTTGCAGCTCTGGTACGAGGTCCCCGCACTTCCGTCAGTCGGGCCAGTCTACGCAGGAGAAGTGCGCTGTTTGCGTAGAGGGCGCACTTCTCTTACATCAGACTGGCTCCGACTGACGGAAATGCGGGGACCTCGTACCAGAGCTGCAGGCTGCGGAGGACGGCGGCGTAGGAGTGATCCCAGCGGGTGGGGCTGGAGGAAGCCCCAGGTATGTATACATTTTTACTTTGCTCTGGTACACCTTAAGTAATGTGTGAGTCACATATGGAATAAGCATACAGGCAGTGGAGTCTGCTGATCTGTATACTGGCTCTTGGTCAGTGGCTCAGAAGGTATGTGAGACAGAGCACCAGAACAGGTCGGTTAGTAGAATATTTAGGAAGAATTGAACAATGGCAGCCCCCATATCACCTAGTTCAGGTTACTGCTGGTCCCCATCACTGCTGCAGTATATATAACAGTCTTGTCCTCCTCTCTCCGCAGTCTTCTGGCTTCCATCGTTGCCCCCTTAGGACCCGCCATGCACTTGGTATCTTGGGACACTCCATGTGAGCGACTGATGGCGCCCGGCCTGACCCCGGTACTTTGTGTGTCTGTCCCCACTGCCTTAGCATGTTTGTGGGGGGGGGGGGGGGGGGTACAGGAGTCAATTCAATCTCTAATCTAAAGCCTGGTACACTCCTTCAGTTTTGATAGGCCAATGTTACCACTTCCATGTAGTATGAGGGCCAATAGATTGATTTTTGAATACTGTGAACAGATTGTGTAGGTAAGCTCTTACTATATGGAGGTGGTAAATTTGGCCAGTCAAAATTGGATGTGTGTACCAGGCTTTAAGCCCCATCTACACGATACGATTCTTTGTACGATTCGATTACGATTCTATATACGATCCGATTAAATCCGACACGTCCGATTGGGATTCGATTCAATTCGATTTGCCATTGCAAAACAATGGCAAATTGAATTGAATCTAATCCCGATCGGACATGTCTGATTTAATCGGATCGTAAATAGAATGGTAATCAAATCATACAAAGAATCGTATCGTGTAGATGGGGCTTAAAAGTGACACTTAAGTGAAAAAAAAAAAAAAAGCTTACGATATAATAAATTGTGTGTGTAGTACGGGTAACTGATAGAACATTAGTAGCAAAGAAAAGTCTCATGTTTTTATTTCCAGGTTCACAAACCACACTATATTTTAAACTATGAAACAGAGCAGGGCTAATGGGCTTGATTCATCAAGCAATAGTGCGCCCTATGCACACCTTGCATAGCAGTGCGCGCTGCCATATAAGGAGAGTGCCTTCCTCAGTTATGCGCATTACTTCATAAAAGTATAGGGGTCGACTTATACACGAGTCACGGGCAACACTGAGTTATGTGTGTACTATTAGTGACATTCCCATTTGCAGCAATATAACCAGTGGTAAGTGATACTTTGGAAAGGAAATGCCAAGAAAGCACAGGTCTGAATGTCCTGGCCACAACAATTCACAAGGAAAGGTGCAGGGGGGTAAATACTGGGCTGCATAAAAGGGAGTGAATAACTGCAGCACTTGGGGGCCTGGAGGAGGTATTGGCTGCACTGAAGGGACAGGAGGGGTTAATGGTTGCAATACTGTATGCAGTGCAGTCATTAACACCTCCTGGTCCCCAAGTGCAGCCATTAACTTTGCTGGGTAGACTTATACTGGAGTCAGTAAAAAATTCCAGCTTAAGAGGATTGAATATTGGAGTCGACTTGTACACAAGGTCGACTTGTATTAGAGTATATACGGTAAATGTTACATTTTATAAAACCTCAAAAAAAACCTCTGAAAAATCACCCAAGGACCTTATTTTTTCTTTTAAATTGGACATCTAGTGATGACATTTAATATTACAGTGTAAAAAAAATAAAAAGCCATTAACCCTTTGTCCCCTAGCCTGCCCCCATAGTTACCAAAATAAATCACTTGTAAAAAAAAGAAAAATTTTTTTAAAAGGAAATACATAAATTGTTACCTTAGGGACTTTTTGTATGTGTATGTCATCAGGGTATATTATAGTTATTTATTTTTGAGAACGAGAAAGACAAAATGGAAAAAAAGACTCTATAAAATAAAATATGGGCCTCGAGTCATCAAGACTTATTGAATCAATTACCGACAGCTCGGTAAAATACCAAACTCGATAAGTTGATTTCAGGATTCATCAAAGTTATCTACAGCTGTTAGCGAGCATTCGGTAATCATTCGGTAATGATGCGATAAAACGGAGGAAAGTGCAATTCATGAAAATGGGCGTGGTTTAGCGTTACATTTAGGATTAGTTATCTCCTTCACTGCTCTGTCGTTATTCCTGTCAGATCATTGCTGACAGAGAAGATGGAGCCATTTGAAGTGGTTATGTATCAGCTGAGAGTGATTCAAAGGCGCAGAAGTGCAAGAATAAGGTCTAGAACAGGCATGGGCAAACTCAGCCCTCCAGCTGTTACGGAACTACAAGTCCCACAATGCATTTGCCTTTTTGAGTCATGACTGTGGCTGTCAGACTCCTGCAATGCATTGTGGGATTTGTAGTTCCTTAACAGCTGGAGGGCCAAGTTTGCCCATACCTGGTTTAGAACCATATCAATTTGCAAGAGAATGGATTTATTTTCTATACTAGGACATCATCTTGTAAGAGAACACCGGCAGTGCCAGGGTTAACTAAATTGCTAGCTGCACTACATTTTTTTTTCAGAAAAGGCTCCTATCAAGCCGCAGCTGGCGAAATAGTGAGATTGTCCCAAGCCACTTCCAAAATCCTGGTCCAGGTGCTAAGCCCTTTTCAGAATTTGCTAGGTGGTGTTCAAAGGACTGTCTTTTTACCCACAATTCCACTGGAATCTTATGGCCTTGTGTTAAATTACCGCTGTAAAATGGAAATATCGACACGTTACTGAATGCAGAAAAACCTTGATAATTACAACTAGAAATCAATAAACTTCGAATTTCGTAATTTAACGAACTGTAAAAAGTTATCTCAAAGACAATGATGAATCAAGGCCATTGTCTCCATACATTGTACTAGGGGCACAATTTAAACATTGTAATAACTGGGACAAATGGGCAAATAAAATGAGTGGGTTTTATCTACAGTCACAAGTTTTATTTTAAAACTATAATGGCTGAAAACTGAAATAATGCATTAAAAAAAAATCTTCTTGTTCCCTTTAAAATATATTAAATAATTCCCAGCAAAAAATACCACCCAAAGAAAGCCCAGTTTGTGGCAAAAAAACAAACACAAAACAATGTAGAAATTTAGTGAAATTTAGTTTAGTGCAGAACTTTTCCTCAGTTTGGTGATGGGGTTGTCAGGTATATCTTCTGGTTTAAAGTCTCCAAGAAGCATTTAAATGTATGCTGGTGACTAACGTCTCACCTTTACCCTGTGACAGCAGCAGAAGAGCCCCTCCGTGTCGGCGCTAAACTTACAAAGCTCCCCCAAGCTGCCTCAGAAGGGTCTCCTGGGGCCGAGCACTGCTGGCGGTCGCACGCACAGACGCTCCGCCTCCTGCGGGAACCCCATGACAACCAGCATCCAGCACACCGCCTCTTCGGAGCACATAAATGAGCTGGGGAAAATCCCAGACCCTACAGAAGACCAACGCATCATCCGGGCACGGGTGGAGCCTTCCGAGGAGACCAGCGTCTACAAGAGTGTGCGGGTGAGCGACTGCTGTGCCTTATTTACTGTATAACAATATAGCCACCAATCAGCATCTGCCTGTCAGTACCCTGGTGCAGGATGGGAGAATAAGACAGAATGTGTTTGGCTGCAGGATGGGAGAATAAGACAGAATGTGATTGGCTGCAGGATGGGAGAATACGACAGAATGTGATTGGCTGTAGGATGGGAGAATAAGACAGAATGTGATTGGCTGTAGGATGGGAGAATAAGACAGAATGTGATTGGCTGCAGGATGGGAGAATAAGACAGAATGTGATTGGCTGCAGGATGGGAGAATAAGACAGAATGTGATTGGCTGTAGGATGGGAGAATAAGACAGAATCTGATTGGCTGCAGGATTGGAGAATAAGACAGAATCTGATTGGCTGCAGGATTGGAGAATAAGACAGAATCTGATTGGCTGCAGGATGGAAGAGTAAGACCAGAGCCGGTTCTAGCAACAATGGGATCCTGGGGCAAAAGTAACTTAAGGGCCTCCCTGACACCCCCTTCCAACCAAATCACTCTCAGGGCACCTGCACTGGCTACTGGGCCCGATCCAATCTTGAACACAGTATCATTAGGTGTCCATCATATGTCCCCTAAAAAGCATTTTTGGGGTTCCCATTATTCACCTCCTTTTCTTATACAGAGTAACCACAAAGTATCCCCACTGTCATGGGTCACCATAGCTGGAGGGGTGCCTTGGGGGCGCTCATGGGCTCTGGGGCCCTTAGGCAGTTGCCCCCTTTGCCTCCATGGAAGCGCCAGCCCTGAATAAGACAGAATGGGATTGGCTGCAGGATGGGAGAAGAAGACAGAATCTGGTTGGCTGCAGGATAGGATAATAAGGCAGAATCTGATTGGCTGCAGGACAGGATAAGACAGAATCTGATTGGCTGCACATTTCTTGCTTGAGGTAACCCATGTTTGCCACTGCTGTACTTTTGCAGATCAGCAGCCAGGAGAAAGTTCCAGCCGTTATTGACCGCATCCTGAGGAAGCATCTCATGACCACGAAAGAACCGCATGAGCTGGTCCAGATCCTGCCAGGGAATAAAGGTTAGGAAACTCAACATGTAACTCCTTCACACGGCTGTAGGATCTGCCCTGCCCAGTCATCTTATGCTGGATACACACCATGCAATTTCTCGGCAGATCGTGTTGAACCAATAATTTAAGTCATGTTCCCATCTGCCCCGGATTGATAACTGGATCAAATTTGTGAAGTAGTGATATGAAAATTTGATCCCATGATCTATCAGGTGCAGATGGGACATTGTTGTAAATTATCATTTTGCCCCATCTAATGGGAAATTGCATGGTGTGTGTCTCTACTGACTGGCTGGAGACTTGAGTCATAAATGCTTAAAGTGGACCTGAACTCTTACACTCTGTATGTATTTAGAGAGTTTAGCCTGTCTAATTCCCCCTCATCTGTGACTAATCACAACTGTAATTTGATCTCTCATCTGTGCCAGCTCAGGAATCTCATCTGCCACAGCAGAGCTACTAATTTGTAAACACAGGATGTAAACCCTTTGTCTGCTTCCATGAAAGCAGGAAGTAGAAACACTGCAGATTTAATGCAAGATTTGTATCAGCTGTAACTAAGAAATATGTTCTTTCTTTAAAGGTTATTATGCTGTTGCTTATCTTGTAGAGCAGAGAGGAAGTTCTGAGTTCTGGCCCGCTCTAAAGGGAACCTGTAGTTCTAGGAGCATACGTCTCTGTGCAGAAAAGCATGTGTCCTAAGATGCATGCATTTCTGCATTTTTCATACACTTGCATTTTTTTTTCTGCCTTTTCAACAGGAGAAAAAAAATACAATAACAGATTTTTGTTTTGTTTTGTTACAAAGACGTGTGCATTTTTGATGTTTCATAGGAAAGCATTGTATGTGAATCGCATACACTATGTTTGATGAAGGAACTTGATTTGCACAGCAATGCAATTTGTGTGCGTCCCATAGACTTGCATGATATGTGATTTTGCAGCATGCAGACAGCCTTGGGGAAAATAAAGATACATACTGAAAATCCTAAAGGCTTCCCCCAATCCACCCTGAGCTCACTGATTGAGTTCTGGGACCCTCGAAATATACAGATGAATCTCAAAAAATGAGAATAGCAGCCTCCATATCACTCATTTCAGGGGTTCTTTAAAGGATACATGTGGCAAATAAAAAAACAGCATCACTCACCTGAGTCTTCTTCCAGGCCCTAGAAGTAGTTGTTTCCTATGCCGCAGTTCTGCTTTCCCTTAGAAGTAGTTGTGTCCTATGCCGCAGTTCCGCTCTTCCCTAGAAGTAGTTGTTTCCTATGCCGCAGTTCCGCTCTCCCCTAGAAGTAGTTGTGTCCTAGGCCGCAGTTCCGCTCTCCCCTAGAAGTAGTTGTGTCCTAGGCCGCAGTTCCGCTCTCTCCTAGAAGTAGTTGTGTCCTAGGCCGCAGTTCCACTCTCCCCTAGAAGTAGTTGTCCTAGGCCGCAGTTCCGCTCTCCCCTAGAAGTAGTTGTGTCCTAGGCCGCAGTTCCGCTCTCTCCTAGAAGTAGTAGTTTCCTAGGCCGCAGTTCCGCTCTCCCCTAGAAGTAGTAGTTTCCTGGGCCGCAGTTCCGCTCTCCCCTAGAAGTAGTTGTGTCCTAGGCCGCAGTTCCGCTCTCCCCTAGAAGTAGTTGTGTCCTAGGCCGCTGTTCCGCTCTCCCCTAGAAGTAGTTGTGTCCTAGGCCGCAGTTCCGCTCTCCCCTAGAAGTAGTTGTGTCCTAGGCCGCAGTTCCGCTCTCCCCTAGAAGTAGTTGTGTCCTAGGCCGCAGTTCCGCTCTCCCCTAGAAGTAGTTGTGTCCTAGGCCGCAGTTCCCCTCTCCCCTAGAAGTAGTTGTGTCCTAGGCCGCAGTTCCGCTCTCCCCTAGAAGTAGTTGTGTCCTAGGCCGCAGTTCCGCTCTCCCCTAGAAGTAGTTGTGTCCTAGGCCGCAGTTCCGCTCTCCCCTAGAAGTAGTTGTGTCCTAGGCCGCAGTTCCGCTCTCCCCTAGAAGTAGTTGTGTCCTAGGCCGCAGTTCCGCTCTCCCCTAGAAGTAGTTGTTTCCTATGCCGCAGTTCCGCTCTCCCCTAGAAGTAGTCGTGTCCTAGGCCGCAGTTCCGCTCTCCCCTAGAAGTAGTCGTTTCCTATGCCGCAGTTCCGCTCTCCCCTAGAAGTAGTCGTGTCCTAGGCCGCAGTTCCGCTCTCCCCTAGAAGTAGTTGTGTCCTAGGCCGCAGTTCCGCTCTCCCCTAGAAGTAGTTGTGTCCTAGGCCGCAGTTCCGCTCTCCCCTAGAAGTAGTTGTTTCCTATGCCGCAGTTCCGCTCTCCCCTAGAAGTAGTCGTGTCCTAGGCCGCAGTTCCGCTCTCCCCTAGAAGTAGTCGTTTCCTATACCGCAGTTCCGCTCTCCCTTAGAAGTAGTTGTTTCCTATGCCGCAGTTCCGCTCTCCCCTAGAAGTAGTTGTTTCCTATGCCGCAGTTCCGCTCTCCCCTGCGTTAGAACGCGACTCCCGGCCGGGATCTTCTGCACATGCGTGACTCTTGTGATTGCAATCCCATCGCCAGCAGCACTCTGCACAGGTTAGTTCTCTCTGAATTGCACAGAACGCTCCCGCTGTCAGGTGTGTGATCGTGAGAGTCTCGCATGTGCAGAAGATCCCAGCCACGATCTAACATAGGGAAGAGTGGAACTGCAGTGTGGGATCGAACTATTTCTAGGGGCTGGAAGAAGCCACAGGTGAGTAAAATTTATTATTTGCCAGATTTATCCTTTAACCACGTTAGGAGCTGTTTAAAGTGGCAAACCTATTTCAGTTTGTTTTTATCTTCTAATGATAAATCTCTTTCTTCAGAGTTGGTCCTTCCGGGAACAGCGAATGTCTTCTATGCAATGAGCTCAGCCAGCCTGGACTTCCTGGTGCGACCTCAACATGGCATCCTGACGCCCCCTACTGACAGCAAGCATCATCTGCGGGCACATATCAGCGCTACCTACCCCAAAATCAGGGTGAAGGCTGGAGACTTGGCAAGGTCCTTCTTCTAACCAACTGTCCCTGGAGGACATTGTTACACTGAATGCTGGTTCCTGGAGGACTGTATGGGACAGAATGGACCAGTGTCAGACAGCTCAATGCTTTATACAAAGTGGCCTTACTCCCGACACATCTTCCGCTGGAGGTGATCACTGTTAGCTGGGCATCAGGAAGTCAATGTGGCTGACAGGAAGTGCTGTCACACACATTACATCAGCAGAAAGTGGTGTGTGATGTCACTGAGCCTAGCCTGGGGTATGATGTCACACTGCACATTCTGAAATGCTGCTCTTTCTATACACTAGCATCAAAACACTATGTACTGTATGTTACTTTTTATCCATGTGTAATTAAAAAAAAAACAAAGCTGTTTGTAAGGATTTTGAATTCACAACAGTGAAGTGTGCTTATAGTTGATTAAGTGATGGTGGGAAGAGTCAGCACTCTGCCACATCCTCAGTTCAGTGGCTCTATGGTCATGTGTGCAGCAGGGTGGGAGGAGATAGTGTGTGATGGCTCTAGCATGCTCCAAAGTGCATTCTGGTGGGTAACTTTAAGGACTGGTTAATCAGCCAGCTGCCAGTGCATCTTTTTACTGATGCTATGGAGCAGGAAAGAGTTTGGTGTACATTCCTGTCGTGTTTCAGCCCCTAGAGCACTGGTGTCAAATGGGCCTAATGCAGCTCTTTGCCATTTTCTGTGGCCCTACAGAGCTTGTAATGTCCATCATTGTAAGCAGTAAAAATAACAGCACACTGACTTCCTGTCCAGAGGAGCTCACCAGTGAGTGTTTAGTTGAATCTTTATAGTGCAGGAAATCTGGGCACCACCATAGACCGTAATAGAAATTATGGCTATAGCACAGTGAGTAACTTCGGTGCTGTCCGAAGACGGAGCTGAAGTTACTTTTAAAACACTAATTCGGCCGCCAGCAATTGTTGGAAGGCGAATTACATCATTCCCCACCATCCACGTGGACCTGGAGGGGGAATCGTAATTAACGCCGCTGGGACGTTTGCAGCAGGATAAGCCATATCTCATAGCTGAAGTCTCCTGGCGGCGATTTCTCTTGTACGCTGCCTGGTAACCCCTTCCCCACCACGTCAGCTTACTGAAATAGCTTGTGGTAGGGAAGGCTAGCATCTTGACTGGGGCAACATTTCATCTTGATCCTTCTACTGGGGCAGGTAAATATTAAACTGCTCCACAGCACTACACTGCAGAAGGGGAAGGAGCTGCCCCCCCATGTTCGCGACTGTTTAATAAATGAAGATTAATTGCTGCAGGTGCGAGGCCGGGATATAAGGTGTTAATTACTTATAATTCCGCCGTCTGCCCTGCGTTGCAAGCCTCACACCAGCCCACTTCCTCCTTCCAGCCTCTTTGGACGGCACGGCGGAATTATAGGTAATTAAAACCTTATATTCCCGCTGCGCACCTGCAGCAATTAATCTTCATTTGAATCTAGATTACGTGTGTTGAGCATGCCTGCTCAGCAGTGGCACTGCACCTCTGATTTTTCAAATAACTACTTCAGCCCACAGTTTTTTTACTTTATGCATCCGAGCAATGTTCACCTCCCATTCATTAGCCTATAACATTATCACTACTTATAACAATGAACTGACCTATATCTTGTTTTTTCCACGACCAATTAGGCTTTCTTTGGGTGGTACATTTTGCTAAGAGCTACCCTACTGTAAATGCATTTTAACAGTAAGGGAAAAAAAAAACTGAAAACATTTCTCAGTTTTTCAGCCATTAGTTTTAAAATAATACATGCCTCCATAATTAAAACCCACGTATTGTATGTGCCCATTTCTCCCGGTTATTACACCTTTTAAATTGTCCCTATCACAATGTATGGCGACAATACTTTATTTGGAAATAAAAGTGCTTTTTTTTCCGTTTTGCATCCATCACTATTACAAGCTTATAATAAAAAAAAATTCATCCTTACATGCATATTAAAGTTTAGACCCATAGGTAAATTTTTTTCTATTATTAAACATTTTATTTGGGTATTTTTGGGAGGGTGGGATGTAAATAGTAATTTTTTTAATGTAAATGTTTATTTAATGTAGATGTGGTTTTACTTTTTGGCCACAAGATGGCAACCTTAGGTTTGTTTACATGACATCACTCTAAGCGCAACATGTACATGTAGGAGGCAGAAAAAGCAAGGCTTCAGAGAGAAGCCATCGCTTTTTCTGCGGGGGAGAGGAATCTGTGATCGGGCACCATGGCCCGACTCATTGATTCCTGGACTAACGATCCACCGCCGGGTGCACACGGAAGCGCACATGGCCTCCTGGACGTAGCGTCTACATCCAGGAGGTGAAAGTAGTTAAAGGACAACTGAAGCATGAGGGGTATATGGAGGCTGCCATATTTATTTGCTTTTAAGCAATACCAGTTGCCTTGCTGTCCTGCTAAGCATCTGCCTCTAATGCTTTTAGCCATAGCCCCTGAACAAGCATGCAGCAGATAAGGTGTTTGACATTGTCAGATCTGACAAGATTAGCTGCATGCATGTTTCTGGTGCTAAGATACTACTGCAGCCAAATAGACCAGCAGCGTGCCAGGCAACTAGTACTGCTTAAAGGGAACCTAAACTAAGGATATGGATATTTCCTTTTAAAATACCAGTTGCCTGACTCTCCTGCTGATCCTGTGTCTAATACATTTAGCCATAGACCCTCAAAATGCATGCAGATCAGGTGCTCTGACTGAAGCCAGACTGGATTAGCTGCATGCTTGTTTCAGGTGTGTGATTCAGCTACTACTGCCAAAGGGATTAACAGAACAGCCAGGTAACTGGTAAGGTTTAAAAGGAAACATCCACATCCCTCTGTTTAGGTTCCCTTTAAAAGGAAATAAATAAGTCAGCCTCCATAAACTTCTCACTTCAGTTGTACTTTAAGGAGAGCCGTCGCATACAACAGTTATGCAAATAACCATTTGTTAGGAGCCAGGTTATGATTGGTGACTACTATATACAAAACCGGAGGGATTGCACAACCTTCTCATATTGCACATACAAAAAACATTTTACTGTTACCGTAGCAAAGGTATAACATTTCCTGAAATTAAATCTAAAATTGCTTATAATTGGTGATCAGCGCTGGTTGATATAGTGACGGCAGGGCAGTTACTGTGGGTGGTAATCGCTCAGTAATTGACTTTTGCAAATCGCCCACCACCGCTGTCCCTTTGCCAGTCATGCAGTAACACAACTATTAGAGCAAGGATAATACACGATTATGGCCTTGAGTCATAAAGCATTACCTCATGCGGTAATGCTGAAAACAGCAGACTTTACCGACCACTTAGCAAAATGTCAATTCATAAAGGCTGTTACCGCATGAAAAGCTGACATTACCGACCAGGGAGATAAATTACAGACTTGGCTGCAGTTACCGACAACACATGTCAGTAAATTGTCAGCAAATGTCAATTCATAAAGCCTGCAACAAGCGGTAAGCCTGGCGGTAGTTACCGACACCTCTAGTGAGGCGATAACAAGTTACCGACAGCTCTGATGAATGCAAAGTGCAGAGAGCCGAAGTCTGTTTGATTCATCTGTGGAGAGAGCCAGAGAGCCCTCTGTGTGAATCATTTGAGCAGGCAGGGAAAGACTGTGTAACTCATCTGTCTGAGTCATCAGTGGAAAGAGCCAGAGAGAGCCGTCTGTGTGATTCATTTCTGCAGGGCAAAGAGAGAATCGGGACACTGCTCTACTCTACCGCTCAATGGGCTGCGGTAATTTACCGACCTCCAAGGGCAGCTGGGGAAATCTTTATGAATTAGCACACAGACCGGGAAAATACCGAGTGCGGTATTTTCCCGACAAGATTTTTGTTATCGCACTGCTGTTTATGAATCGAGGCCATATGTGTCTACAAAGGGCTAATAGCTACAACAACACAAACACTGCCCAATCTGAAGACATGGAGTAATCCAAAAAATCCAATCCAAAAAAAATGCGACTTCATCACATCCTGATATGATGCAAATATATATACACATTTATTCAAAAATAGTCAAACACAAATATATAAAAAACAATTAAAACTGCCTTCTTAATTTAAACATAATTGGAAATTCCAGCAGCAGCAGAACAATAAAGTGACAACCATATGCATAAAATGTGCCAATATGCTGATTTTGCACAACGCTTGAGAAAAATTCATAAAGCAACCAAATCACATATCAAGTGTAATAATCATGTGAAGAAAAAGTGCTAATCTATGTGCAATAGAATAGTGATTGTACAAAAATATATAAAGGCTATCAATGAGGGAATAAAAATAGCTACTGTGCAAAAACGTGGGCTAAGGAGCTATAATTCAAGAATGCATAGATGAAGTTGATAAGTGTACAGTGCTTACCTAGAAGATGTACAACTGCAGGCAGGCAGGAGGACGACGCCTTGCACGCTCGCAGCGTGCGCCTGCTTCTATGGAGGCCTTATATATTTTTGTACAATCACTATTATATTGCACATAGATTAGCACTTTTTCTTCACGGGATTACACTTGATATGTGAGTTGGTTGTTTTATGAATGGTTTTTCCTCAAGGGTCGTGCAATATTAGCGCATACATTTTTATGATATGGTTGTCACTGTTGTTCTGCTGCTGAAGGGATTTCCAGTTACTTTTCGATTAAGAAGGTGGTTTTAATCATCTGTGTTTGACTAATTTTGAATAAATTTATATATTTGCATCATATCAGGTTGTGATGAAATCACATTTTTTTTGGATTACTCATGTCTTCAGATAGGGCAACTTTTCTTGTGTTAAGATGCCAGTCATGCCTGATTTATCCCAGGCAAGATAACTCCTGTGCGGCAGCAAACAGGTTGTCCAGCTTTGCAGCTAAAATCCGACTAGAGGAACAGACACGATGCATGGAACTTGTGTGGTTTTTTTTTTAATTTGCACATTTACTTACAATACAGGCACTGCTCGCTCAGTGTGAAACCAGCAAAAAGGAAAAGTTGCTTCTCAAAGCCAGAGGATGCCAGACCCGCCCCAGGATCGCTCCTCCTGATGGGAGGACATAAATAAAAACAACCCAGCCTCTGGCGTCCTGCTCAGGCCTTGGCTGCCACCTTGCCCTGGGCCCGCTGGTACTCCTGCTGCAGCTTGGTGAGGGTGCTTCTCTGCTGCTCAGACTTCTGCTCCATCTCCTTCAGCATCGTCTCATATCGCTTACTGAAGAGAGAGATGGATTAACTGCATGCCATAAAATCAGATCATTCGATAGATAGAATCGCACACCTATGGTACAGCAGTACTAGAACCAGTAGCAGCGATAATCCAACAGTCAAAAGAGAGATCCGCACACAGTCATCAAGGAACAACGTGCTTTTATTGTTCCAATGCACACATATAATGCTTATGCCTTTCTTAAGGCATAGGGAGACAACGTATATGTTGTCTGCTTATGCCTTGATAAAGGGGACCTGATTCGCCCCGAAACAATAATCGTCAGATAATTTGGTGTGCATTGGAACAATAAAAGCATGTTGTTCCTTAAGGCTGCTTACACACAGGGACATTACAGGCGCACGTTAGTGCGCCTGTAACACTCCCCCAACGCACAGCAATGTAACACAAGTGGGCTGTTCACACAGCCCACGTTGCGTTACATGTAACGCTGCACGTTGTCGGGAAAGTGCAGCATGCTACGGCGTTGGAGCGGCTATAGCCGCGTTAGACTGTTTGCACATGCTCAGTGGGGGGCAGAGAGGAGGCGGGGAGAGCCAGCTACAGTAGCCGCGCACATGGCTACTTAATATTCACTGCACTGGCGGCCGCTGATTGGCCGGCGGGACCACGTGATGCGGAGTGTCTCGCTCCGCATCACGTGGTCCCGCCGACCAATTAGCGCCACTCTGGGAGACCTTATGCGGATAGAGCCGCCTAACGCGGCTCACTCTACCGTCCTCTCCCGCACCACCATACGTTGCGTTAGGCGCACGTTATACGACCTTAACGTAGCACCTAACGCAATGTCTTAGTGTGCAAGTCGCCTGAAGATTGTGTGCGGATACCTCTTGACTGTTGGATAAAATCAGATCACACGCAATTGAGATATTACAGCAGCCAGTAGTGAATTTCAAGCCAATCTACACTTTAATCATTTTAAAACTGTGATATGTTAACGTGAACCTGAGGTGAGAGGTATATGGAGGCTGCCATATTTATTTCCTTGTAAACAATGCCAGCTGCCTCACTGGCAGCCTCCATGTACCTCTCACTTCAGATTTCCTTTAAGAACAAGTGCAAAGAAGTACTGCTGTAATTTGTGACAAGCATCATACAATGGCTGCGGTAATGACTGGGATTATATGATCACGCTGCATCAGGTTATGTAAGTAACAGTCATGTGATTGTAAAAGATGGCAGAATGGGGAATCTGAGTGCAATCAGAGGAGAGAGAGAACTTGACTGTAAAAATGGCCATACATCTGTAAACTTGGTGGCTGATCAACCCTCAGATTCGACGATTAACGAATCTGATAAAATATGTGTTGCCAAAAGCATGCCCAATCGACTGGAATTGCTCTAAAATCTCAGGCCAACATGCTTGATGGCATGGAAACCCCAATCCGCTGCCGCACTGCCCTCCACCCCCCCCCCCCCCTCCCCGTTATACTTTACCTGTGCCCTATTTCCGCATTGGGGCCCCATATGACTACAGGCATATGGCACGTGTGTGATGTCACACACGTGCTATAACACCGGCAACCACATTGGGGCGCAAATGCGAAAGTACGAGGACACTCTGGGCAGACAGGCAAAATATAACTACACCAACACACAAAAGCATCACAAGACCGATTCCTGACAGATTTCATGCTGAAATTGATCAGGAATTGGCCAACATATCGCTCTCCGATTAGAGACATTTGTCCCTTGGTCAACTGGCAACCAAAATTGCTAGATGTATGGTCACCAGGCCCCATATAAATTAGCAATACTACAGCAAGGTCTGAACAAAAAAAATCAATAAGGCAGCGGTGACCTGCCACACCCAATATCTCATGCAAAGTGCTCTCATGTGCCAAAACCGGGATTTCTGCCTTATGCCTTCACACTAGTGTTTCATGGATTGTGATGTTTTCACGCCCTGCTGTGGTACTACGTATTACAGTGCATCTGGAATAAATACACAGCGCATCACTTTTTCCACATTATGTTACAGCCTTATTCCAAATAGATTCAATTCATTTTTTCCTCAGAATTCTACACACACCACCTCATAATGAGAACATGAAAAACATTTTTACTTGAAGTTTTGGAAAATGTATTTAAAAAAAAAACAAAACAAAAAAACGGAGAAATTACATGTGCATAAAGAGGAACTTCAGCCTAAACAAACATACTGTCATTAAGTTGCATTAGTTATGTGAATTAAAATAGATAGGTAATATAATCTCTTACCCACCCTGTTTTAAAAGAACAGGCAAATGTTTGATTTCATGAGGGCAGCCATCTTTTTGGTTGAAAGGAGGTGACAGGGAGCATGAGACACAGTTCCAACTGTCCTGTGTCCTGATCACCCCTCCCAGTTGCTAGGCAACATGAACAACAACATAGGAAATCCCATCATGCTTTGCACAGCATCAGGGAAAAAAGCTGGGCAGTTTTCTTTGATGGGTGGAACTTAACTAAAAATACAGCTAAAAATAATAATAATAATAATAATAATAGTATTTGTATAGCGCCTTTCTCCTGTCGGACTCAAAGCGCTTGCGAGGCAGCCACTAGAGCGCACTCAGTAGGCAGTAGCAGTGTTAGGGAGTCTTGCCCAATGAACTCCTTACTGAATTACTGGCTTACTGAACAGGCAGAGCCGAGATTCGAACCCAGGTCTCCCATGTCAGAGGCAGAGCCCTTAACCAGTACACCATCCAGCCACTGATAAAAATGATGCTTTGGTAAGAAAAACAAAGTTCTGATGCTGTGAAACTGTTAAAGGAGAACTGTAGTGAGAGGTATATGGAGGCTGCCATATTTATTTCCTTTTAAGCAATACCAGTTGCCTGGCTATTCAGCTAATCATCTGCCTCTAATACTTTCAGCCATAGGCCCTGAACAAGCATGCAGCAGATCAGGTGTTTCTGACAAATTTAGACAGACATGACAAGATTAGCTGCATGCTGGTTTCTGGTGTGATTCAGACACTTCTTCAGGCAAATAGACCATCAGGACAGCCATGCAACTGGTATTGCTTAAAAGGAAATAAATATGGCAGCCTCCATATACCTCTCACTACAGTTCTCCTTTAAAGAAACACCAAGCCTTTTCAGTTCTGGTGAGATTTTTAGTCCGGAGGTTCACTTTAAGTACTCAGTCTTTACCATGAAGCTCAACATTGAGCTCAGGTGAATCCTCTTTGCCCTGATTGCCCTTGAGAAATGAATCTAATCCATTTCAGACTGTGACATAAAACATGGAAAAAGTGATGTGCTGTAAATACTTTCCGGATGCACTGTATATTGCTAATCCCTGAAGCTACAGTTTAGCTGACAATCTTCTTTGATTGCATAGACAGACTGTTAGGACAGCCACACACTATGCCATGTCAGCTGTGATCATTACAGCAAACCTGAAGTGAGAAAACTCACTTCCCTAAATAGAGAGAAGGCTCTGGAGAGCGTAGAGTCTTCCCGCTCCTCTGTGTGGCCCTTCATTCCAGTGCTGTCCTCTGATCTAAAGCTACCGTATTCCACCCACTGAGTCAAAGAACTCCTCATCTCCCAGAGTAGTTCTGAAGAGACGTTCGTCCCCACTGGGCATGCTTGGAGCAGACTTGTGCACATCCAATAAGGATGCACTCGTCCCCGGAACTACCCAGGGACCCAAATAGTACTGATCAGCCAGCGGGTGGAACAGCTATACCAGAGGGCAGCAGTGGGACGGGCCGCACTGAAGAATGGAAAGACTCTATGCTATCCACAGTACAGAGGAATCTTGTAATCGTAAACCTCTGGATATAGTAAACTCAGTCCTTAAGTCCCAGAAAATATACAATGTATGACCAATTCTGATATATTAAACTGCTTTTCCTGGTCCTTTGGAGTTCACTATAAAAGTATTCTACTGTACGGTAAATTTAAAAATAATGTTACATTTAAAAAAAAACCACTGTCTGAGATGTGGCTTGAAGGTCAGTTACTCACATTTCCCCGTTGATATATTGTAATCTTTTATCCACCGTGGATTTGGCTTCCTCCATGTCCTGTTTCACCAGCACAGGTCCAATAAGTTTATATACTGTGTTACTGTCATCCAATAAGGCCAACTCCTGCAGAGATGTACAGTACATTATATACTGGCAATGCACTGACTGCGCATCACCAATACGCCAACACAACACCAGATACACACACCACTGTCTGAACAAGACCAATTCCCCAACCACACTCTACACAACACCAGCAACACCAGTTACATATACACACACAGTCGGCACAAGAAAAAAAACCCAGTACCAAACACAGATACCCCAACATATCACCAGATGCGCACGCACACACACACACCACACACGTGGAGTCGGAGTAATTTTTGGGTACCTGGAGTCAAATGATTTTCGTACCCACTCCATAGCCCAGCAAGGGCTGTGGAGTCGGAGGTTTCATAAACTGAGGAAGTTGGAGTTGGTTGATTTTCGTACAAACTCCACAGCACTGCTTTGTCCCTCATCTCTTCTGTTTTTTTTTCCCCCCTAGTTTTGAATTTGGCCATGGCCAGTGTCGCTACCAGTGGTATGTGAGGAGATACCTGAACCCTACAGAGGTTGCACAGGGTGTCCAGTTCCTCCAATACATGCCATTGCCTCCCAGCAGTCTCTAGGGCACGGAAGAGGGTCTAGAAGACAGGCAGATACTAGAAGTGCTGCACAAAGCTGCTAGAGCAGTGGTCCTCAAACTAAGGTCCGCGGGCCAAATGCGGCCCCCTGAGGCTTTTTTACCGGCCCCCCACACACAAAATGTATTACTTGTTGATGTGGTCAGCTACATCTTTAACCTCCCTGCCGTTATAAAAAATTGCTGCGCACGGCAGGGAGGGCGTTTTTTGGCATTTTTTTTTTTTTAGCATGTAGCTAGCCTAGCGCTAGCTACATGCTTCCCCCCCTCCCTGCGGCGTCCCGCCGAATGCGCCGATCGCCGCATATACCCATCCGGAAATCTCGTTCTGAACGGGATCTCCAGGAGGGCTTCCCCCGTCGCCATGGCGACGGGCGCGATGACGTCACCGACGTCATGACATCAGAGGGAGTCCCGAACCACCCCTCGACGCTGCCTGGCACTGATTGGCCAGGCAGCGCACGGGTCTCGGGGGGGGGGCACCCTCTGATGCGGCGGGTTGCAGCGAATCGGCACGGAGCGGCGGCGATCGTAAGTTACACGCAGCTAGCAAAGTGCTAGCTGCGTGTAACAAAAAAAAAATTATGCAAATCGGCCCAGCAGGGCCTGAGGAATCCTCCGCGGCAGGTTACCCCGAGCTGAGCTCGGGATAACCGGCAGGGAGGTTAAATATTGGTGGCCCAAATATAGAATAGCAGTGCTGGCACCACCCATCCACATGGAAGCCACAAAGCAGTAATTTGCTGGTTTCCAATCAAATTCCACATCCGTTGACACTGCTGTCCAATTGGACTGCAGGTTGTCAACTGGGTATGCTTCACTGTCTGGCCTGCATTTTATGTATACTCCGGCCCCCCAGCAGTCTGAAGTATGTTGACCCGGCCCTTGACCCAAAACGTTTGGGGACCCCTGTGCTAGAGGTCCTTTACCCATCAGCAGAGACAGGATAAACACTGGCAGAGACCAAACATTCAGGAACAGACTTCATGAGGATGGCTTAGAGCCCCCGAGGTGGATCCTAACTAAAGTTCTATACTTGCCTAGGAAGAAGCTTCCAGTGCCCTTGCTGCTCCCACTGATGCTGCACACAAACCCCGGAAACATATCTGACAAGAGCTTCTTGGATAGGTTATCGTGACCACTCCCTCCGCTGTGTACAAGCGTGGCCTTACTGTGCCAGCATGAAGACGGCTGCACCTGTGCAGTGGCACCGAGCCGCTCATGGATGGCACAGGCTGGACTTGTGGGGGCACAGTACGGACGCTCTCGCACTTGACTAACCTTTCAGAGGGTCCCGGGTAGTGGCGGTGGTCTGGAGGGCAAAGGAAGTTTCTAGAGGGTCAGAGGCTTTCCTCTTCCTATGTAAGTATCTTTTTTTTTTTTTTCTTAGGATCCGCCTCAGGTTTTCTTTGAAGTACACCTAAAGTAAGAGGTATATGGAGGCTGCCATATTTATTTCCTTTTAAGCAATACCAGTTGCCTGGCTGTGCTGCTGATCCTCTGCCACTAATACATTCAGCCACAACCCCTGAACAAGCATGCAGCAGATGACGTGTGACATTGTCAGATCTGACCACATTAGCTGCATGTTTTCTTCGGGTGTTATCCAGACACTACTGCCGCCAAATAGATCAGCAGGTGTGCCAGGCTACCGGTATTGTTTAACAGGAAAAAACTATGGCAGCCTCCATATTCTTCTCATGGGTGCATGTTGTTATGGCGCCGGGCAGTTGGGTGCAGAATGAGCCTAATGACGGCTCTCCCTGCTACCGCAAAGTTAAATACTATTCCCCCTTCGAGCTGTAGCAATTCAGAGGGAGATGTAATTCTGGGTCTGGTATCCGGCAGAGTCCCATATTACTGTTACGCGGGGTGCGCAGCATAGCATTGTTGCTATGACAACACCCAGCCTCGCTGCTGAAATTAACTGCTCTGCTTCCCACTACAGTTGTCCTTTAAAGGGAACCTAAACTGAGAGGGATATGGATGTTTCCTTTTAAACAATTCCAGCTGCTTGTCAGTCCTGCTGATCTCTTTGGCTGCAGTAGTGGCTGAACCACACACCTGAAACAAGCATGCAGCTAATCCAGTCTGACTTCAGTTACAGCACCTGATCTGCATGCTTGTTGAGGGGCTGTCGTAAAAGTATTAGAGACACAGGATCAGCAGGAGAGTCAGGCAACTGGCATTTTAAAAAGGAAAAATCCATATCCTCAGTTTAGGTTCGGTTCCCTTTAAGGGACTGACATCTAGAAGCCCCTGTGGTTACTGCCCAGCGCCGCAGAGCAAATGGCACTTGCAGCAGGATACCAGAATGGCCAGGTTGCCACTGGCATGTTGCCGATCTGCACATTACAGTTTTGCTGGTAACAAGTTTGTGTTGGAATGGTTCCATCCTATTATATTGCTGCATATTGTGCTTGTGTTAACAGTGAACCAGATTACACACTGCGGCAATTGTTAGGAATTCCCGATATGCTGGGTGTGGATTATTGATGCAACTCCTCCTAATGTTTACTGTTTTTGTCACAATATTTGTGCTGCTTGGAATTCTGTTGTACATTTTGTTAGTGTATCTATGTTCCCCTTGTCGTCTTATTGTGCTTTGTAAAGCGCTGCGGAATATGTTGGCGCTATATAAATAAAAAAAATAAAAAATAATAACTTCAGCTTCTTTAGATTCCAACAGCAACAAATGCACACATACACACCTGCCCACTCCAATGTTACTGACAGCAAACAACGCACACATACACACCTGCCCACTGAAATGTCACAGTCAGCAAACAACGCACACATACACACCTGCCCACTGAAATGTCACAAACAGCAACAAACGCACACATACACACCTGCCCACTCCAATGTCACAGACAGCAACAAACGCACACATACACACCTGCCCACTCCAATGTCACAGACAGCAACAAACGCACACATACACACCTGCCCACTCCAATGTCACAAACAGCAACAAACGCACACCTACACACCTGCCCACTCAAATGTCACAGACAGCAACAAACGCACACCTACACACCTGCCCACTCAAATGTCACAGACAGCAACAAGCGCACACCTACACACCTGCCCACTCAAATGTCACAGACAGCAACAAGCGCACACCTACACACCTGCCCACTCAAATGTCACAGACAGCAACAAACGCACACATACACACCTGCCCACTCCAATGTCACAGACAGCAACAAGCGCACACACACACACCTGCCCACTCAAATGTCACAAACAGCAACAAACGCACACATACACACCTGCCCACTCAAATGTCACAGACAGCAACAAACGCACACCTACACACCTGCCCACTCAAATGTCACAGACAGCAACAAACGCACACCTACACACCTGCCCACTCAAATGTCACAGACAGCAACAAGCGCACACCTACACACCTGCCCACTCAAATGTCACAAACAGCAACAAACGCACACATACACACCTGCCCACTGAAATGTCACAGACAGCAAACAACGCACACATACACACCTGCCCACTCAAATGTCACAAACAGCAACAAACGCACACCTACACACCTGCCCACTCCAATGTCACAGACAGCAACAAGCGCACACATACACACCTGCCCACTCAAATGTTACTCACGGCAACAAACGCACACATACACACCTGCCCACTCCAATGTCACAGACAGCAACAAACACACACCTACACACCTGCCCACTCCAATGTCACAGACAGCAACAAACGCACACCTACACACCTGCCCACTCCAATGTCACAGACAGCAACAAACACACACCTACACACCTGCCCACTCCAATGTCACAGACAGCAACAAACACACACCTACACACCTGCCCACTCCAATGTCACAGACAGCAACAAACGCACACCTACACACCTGCCCACTCCAATGTCACAGACAGCAACAAGCGCACACATACACACCTGCCCACTCAAATGTTACTCACGGCAACAAACGCACACATACACACCTGCCCACTCCAATGTCACAGACAGCAACAAACACACACCTACACACCTGCCCACTCCAATGTCACAGACAGCAACAAACGCACACCTACACACCTGCCCACTCCAATGTCACAGACAGCAACAAACACACACATACACACCTGCCCACTCCAATGTCACAGACAGCAACAAACACACACCTACACACCTGCCCACTGAAATGTCACAGACAGCAAACAACGCACACATACACACCTGCCCACTCAAATGTCACAAACAGCAACAAACGTACACCTACACACCTGCCCACTCAAATGTCACAAACAGCAACAAACGCACACATACACACCTGCCCACTGAAATGTCACAGACAGCAAACAACGCACACATACACACCTGCCCACTGAAAATGTCACAGACAGCGACAAAAGCACACATACACACCTGCCCACTCCAATGTCACAGACAGCAACAAAAGCACACATACACACCTTCCCACTCAAATGTTACTCACGGCAACAAAAGCACACATACACACCTTCCCACTTAAATGTTACTGACAGCATACTGTGTTCTCAACTTGGCACACATCTGCATGCAGCAATACAAAAAATAATAATAGGGTTACAGACAGACAGCTAACATTTATATTATAACTCCAGGCATGAGGAATGGTTGACATATAAAATAAACGTTGCCAAGCAAAACTCAAATACAAAAAGAGACAAAATTTAAAAACGGGGACTAAGTAATGGGCCAACTTTAAGGTCTAGTGGCCACCTCCCTTTCTTATACAGTTCCCTGGCATCTGAAGGCCCCCTATCTTCCCTATATACAGTAGTTCCCTGGTGTCTAGTGTCCCCCACCCCACCCTCCCCTATGCAGTTTTCTGATGTCTAGTGGCCCCCTCCCTCCCTTATGTAGTTCCCTGATGTCTAGTGGCCCCCTCCCTCCTTTATGTAGTTGACTGATGTCTAGTGGCCCCTCCCTCCCATTATGTGGTTCCCTGGTGACTAGTGGCCCCCTCCCTCCCTTATGTAGTTCCCTGGTGTCTAGTGGTCCCCTCCCTCCCTTATGTAGTTCCCTGATGTCTAGTGGCCCCCTCCCTCCCTTATGTAGTTGCCTGATATCTAGTGGCCCCTCCCTTATGTAGTTCCCTGGTGTCTAGTGGCCACTCCCTCCCTTATGTAGTTGCCTGATATCTAGTGGCCCCTCCCTCCCTTATGTAGTTGCCTGATATCTAGTGGCCCCTCCCTTATGTAGTTCCCTGGTGTCTAGTGGCCACTCCCTCCCTTATGTAGTTCCCTGGTGTCTAGTGGCCCCATCCCTCCCTTATGTAGTTTCCTGATATCTAGTGGCCCCTCCCTCCCTTATGTAGTTGCCTGATGTCTAGTGGCCCCTCCCTCCCTTATATGGTTTCCTGATATCTAGTGGCCCCTCCCTCCCTTATGTAGTTGCCTGTCTAGTGGCCCCTCCCTCCCTTATGTAGTTGCCTGATGTCTAGTGGCCCCTCCCTCCCTTATGTAGTTGCCTGATGTCTAGTGGCCCCTCCCTCCCTTATGTAGTTGCCTGATATCTAGTGGCCCCCTCCCTCCCTTATGTAGTTCCCCAGTGTCTAATGCTCCCCCTCCCATATGTAGTTGCCTGAGGTCTAATGCCCCGCCCCCCCCCCCATGTAGTTGCCTGAGGTCTAATGCCACCACCCCCTTATGTAGTTGCCTGAGGTCTAATGCCAGCTCCCTGGTGTCTAGTGGCCCTCCTCTATTCAATAAAGAAATAATCCACTATGTGAACTACACTTTGCATTTAACAGTTTGCTCCTCCAGGGCATAGACACACTCTGGTCCTGATTCATTCAAAACTCAGAACTCATATGCACTGCTTGCCCGACATGCAGACACACTCAGCATGCACTCACCTCTTTTACAATGTTGTTCTCTGTGACTTGTGCCTCCAGCTTCTGCCGGGCAGCCATGCTGCTGCTGATATCTGTAGGAAGACAGTAATATACAGGTCAGCAGACAGACAGGAAGGAGAGAGAATAGAAGATGGACTGAGCTCACACTACTCATATTTGCTTACATCAGTCTGCACGCCAAAGGTGGGTGGGAGATACCCTCCTACTGTCAACCTAGGTCTGCTGCAGCAATAATGCTATCCAACCTTAGTAAGGCAGACCTTCGCCTACTTAAAGGGTGTTTGAGAGTGCGGGGGAGGGGGTGGGTCTACAATATACATACCAGCCCCTGGTCATCCTTCTGCGCTGTCTAGATAGTCCACAACTGGCCCCGAAAAATCCTCCAGTCTAGGCCAGTTGGCGCAGTCTGGCTGCGCTCCCCCGTTGCTGGGAGCGTTCTGTGTCTGCGCAGTCTTACTGCACAGAGTACTGCACAGGCGCAGAATGCGTGTAAGCGGGCATCCTGGTGGACATTCCAGGGCCAATTCCGGACTATCCAGACAGTGGAGAAGGACGGCCAGGGAGCAATCAGCTTGGATGGGGCTGGAGGAAGCCCCAGGTATGTATATTCCCCCCCAGCCATCTCAGATTTATAACAATACTTGCCTAAGGGGAGGAAAGCCTCTGGATTCTATAGAGCAGTGATGGCTAGCCTTGGCACTCCAGCTGTGGTGGAACTATAAGTCCCATGAGGCATGGCATGATGGGATTTGTAGTTTTGTCACAGCTGGAGCGCCAAGATTAGCCATCACTGCTATAGAGGCTTCCCACGCTGTCCTCCGCCACTGCCTGGGACCCTCCCACACAAAGTGACCGTGCACCTCCTCTTGCACGAGGGCAGCCATACCCGCGCAGTAGCAAGGAGTCACTCGCGCAGGCGTAGTACAGCCGTGCTCCTGCCTGATGCCCTTGTCAGAATTATTCAAGTGGGTCCCAGTTTGGCGATGGGAGATGTGGGAGGCATCTATAGGATCCAAAGTCTTTCTTCTTCTTGGGCAAGTATGTGAATTCTGACATGAGGTTCACCTTCGGTACAAGAGAACCTGAAGGGAGAGTTTGGGCCAGTGCACACTAAAAAGCGCTAGCATAATTGCAAACGCGCTAAAAACCGCTAGCATAATCGCAAACGCTCAGCGCTTTTTGAAGTGATTTTTCAGAGCCATTCTAGGCATGTGCCTAGCGATTTTCCGAGCGTTTAGGTTTTCTTACAGTAGAGCTGGAACTGAACAGCTTCTGGAACAAAAACGCTTGGAGAATCGCTCTGTTCTAGCACTTTTTTGAGCAATTTTCCACTTTCCTATACTTACCATTGAGGCTGAATCGCCTCAAAAGAGCAGAAATGCTGCAGGACCCGGATTTGCGTTTGGGAGAAAATCAAATTGCTTTGGTGTGATCCATCCCATTTAAATGAACACTTTTCAAAGCGCTGGCATTTTTAAAAGCGCTCTTGGTTTGCACCAGCCCTTATTCGGAGGCTGCCATATTTATTTCCTTTTAAACAATACCAGTTGCCTGACTGTCCTGCTGATCTTTCTGCAGTATTGTCTCAATCACTCACATGAAACAAGCATGCGGCTAACCTAGTCAGAAACATCTGATCTGCTGCAAACAAATACAAACAACTGTATTTATCCTCCTACTCCTAAAAATTACTTTTTTACACATACCATGGTTTTCCTTTATATTCAAACATTTATAAAGTAGATTGAATGTTTTGTTGTTTCCGCTCAGTGGAAGCCTATTAAAGCTAATGGGAACCGGGTTAAGGGAAAAAAAAAAGTCAGATACTCACCTATGGAGAGAGGGAAGCTCTGGGTCCCATAGAGCAGTCTTTCTCAACATTTTATTGGTATGTACCCCTTCTAAAACCCTGTACTCACCAAGTACCCCCTAGCATATTAATCATTATCACAAGTACCCCTTGACAAATATATATTTAATCGTAGTACATGATAATTGGTTCTAAACCATTTCCAAGCAATTACTGTTGCTTTTAATTAACTAAAATACTAATTTGGTGTTTAAATAAGATTTATCATTTTCTAAAACTCTAAATTTGTATTCTTAGTTAATTATATCAAGCCCGAGTACCCCCTGGAAACATCAGAAGTACCCCCTGGGGTACGCGCACCGCATGTTGAGAACCTAGGCCATAGAGCACTCCCTCTCCTCTCCCGGTCCCCGCTGTTCCGCTGGCTCCCCTGTAGCGGTATTCGACCGTTTCGGTCAATACCGCTGGCTCCCAGCCGAAGGGAGGCTTCAGAGATGCTTCGGGAGCCCGAGTGCTTCCGAAGACGGGCCGCTCTACACTGCGCACGAGTCCTCTATGACGCGTTCGCGTGTGCGCCGCCTGTCTTCGGGAGGACTCTGCTTCCGAAGTCCCCTCGGCGTGGGACGAGAACAGAGGAGCCAGTGCAGCACCGGGGCCACCGGGAGAGGGATGGCTCATTAGGACAGAGCCTTCCATCTCCTTAGGTGAGTATCTTTTTTTTTTTTTTTTTTTTAGATCCCGGGTTACATTAGCTTTAAGTGTCCCAAGTGAAAATAAAGGAACTATTGACTTTGTTCTATCTCCCCTGCTCTCATCTCAGAAGATGTATTCTGCCACAAAAACTTTTATGGCTGTACTTTGCTTACCAGCAATGCTTACTATATTCCTGAAAGGTCCCGACAAGACAGAAGCTGTCACTATCATGCCTCGAAAGACAACTTTACTTACGGTAACGTCTTTTCCGGTAGTCAGGAGGACAGCACCCCTGGATGAGACTTGTCTCCCTCCCCACCGTGGACAGGAACTGCAAAAGAAACAATTTGCATAAGCAATAGGCAGCCAGGTATATAAGCTACTTACTTGCCACTATACTTCAGTTAATATAAAAGATAATACGGACACTTAACAATGCTTATACAAACCTCTGATATTCCACCCAATAAGGGCGGGTTGTAGGGGTGCTGTCCTCCTGACTACCGGAAAAGACGTTACCGTAAGTAAAGTTGTCTTTCCCGGATCGTCACTCGGACAGCACCCCTGGATGAGACGATATACTAAAGATCAGGCTTAGGGCGGGACCACTGCTTGCAGAACCTTTCTTCCAAAGGATAAATCTGTAGCTGCCGATACATTAAGTCGATAATGCTTCACAAAAGTGTTATGACTTGACCATGTTGCAGCCCTGCATATCTGCTCAATGGAGGCCCCTGCCCTCTCTGCCCATGACGTAGAAATGCCTCTTGTAGAATGAGCCCTGACCGAAAAGGTTAACGTCTTTCCCCGTATCTGGTATGCTGATACAATTGTCTGTTTGATCCAGCGTGCTAAGGTTGTCTTAGAAGCTCTGTTCCCTCTTGTTTTTCCTGCAAACAGGACAAAAATTGCATCTGATTTTCTCCAGGCATTAGATCTTTCTAAATACTGTAACAGACACCTCCTCACGTCCAACAAATGTAGTCTCTCTTCCTTATTTGCCGGATTCTCACAAAATGACGGGATATAAATTTCTTGGTTCCTGTGGAAAGAAGAAACCACCTTCGGAAGAAATGTTGCGTCCGGACGCAATGTTATTCTATCCTCTGAAACAACACAGTACGGCTCCTTAATCGATAGTGCTTGTAGCTCACCTATTCTTCTTGCTGTAGTAATTGCTAGAAGGAATATGGTTTTCAATGTCAGGAATTTGTCCGAAACTTGAGATAAGGGTTCAAACGGAGACTCACATAGACCCTGTAACACTGTATTAAGATCCCAAGAAGGAACTCTTGACCGTATAGATGGTTTTAGTCTTCTTAAAGCCTGAAAGAAACGGATTATATAATCCTCCTGTGCTAATTTCCTTTCTAGGACCACACTCAAGGCTGACACCTGAACTTTCAAAGTACTAATACTAAGACCCTTCCTATAGCCACACTGTAAGAATTCCAAAACTGATCTAAGCGATCTATTGTTGCAGGATCTATCTATACACCAGTGATTAAAAACTCTCCAAGCCTTCCGGTAAATTAATCGAGTTACCTTCTTTCTACTATTGAGTAGTGTTTCTGACAGATCATCTGAGAAACCCTTAGACTTCAGTATTTCCCATTCAGGTTCCAAGCTGATAGGTGAAGTAGACTCGGATCTGGATGTAATACTGGCCCCTGGGATAACAAGTCCTGAGTCAGTGGGAGGATTATTGGTTCTGATATCGCTAGAGACTGTAGTAATGTGAACCATGGACGTTTGGGCCACATTGGAGCAATCAATATGATTCTCGCTCTGTCCTGAATGATCTTCTTCAATACTCTGGAAAGTAATGGAATTGGCGGAAAGGCATACATCATCCTGCCTCCCCAACTGATTGTGAACGCATCCATTGCCCAAGGTAAGTCCTCCTGAAACAGGGCACAAAACTTCCGGCATTTTGAGTTCCTTTTCCTGGCGAATAGATCCAGTTCTGGATATCCCCACTGTGACGTTATCGTTTGAAACACCTTCGGATTGAGTGACCATTCGTTCTGGTCCAGCTTCTCCCTGCTTAGATAATCTGCCAACTGGTTTGATGTCCCCTTTAGATGACGTGCTTGTAATGACATGATATTGTTTTCTGACCAGAACAAAATTTTTGATGTTTGTTTCCATAACATCTGGCTCTTCGTGCCTCCTTGTCTGTTTAGGAATGCTACCACAGACTTGTTGTCGGTCCTTATCGTCACATGCGTTCCCTTGATCTGATCCCTGAAGTGTAGCAGTGCCCTCCATACAGCTTCTAGTTCCCTGCTGTTGGATGATCTTGAGCTGATCTGTACTGACCATTGTCCCTGAGCCAGAAGAGCATCCAAATGTGCTCCCCAACCCCATAAACTGGCATCTGTTGTAATTATCCTCTGCTCTGGATAACTCCATACACGGCCTGATGAAAGATGACCTTGGTTTTGCCACCAAAGTAGGGACACTTTTATGCTGTGAGGGATAGGGATCTTCTTGTCTAATACCGTGAGGCTTCTGTTCCATGATCTGAGGATCCATAACTGCAGAATCCTTGTGTGGAACTGCCCCCACTGAACTGCGGGAAACGAGGCTGTTAGGAGCCCCAGGACTGCCATTGCTTTCCTCAGTGATACTGTCCTTGCATTCTGAAAGGAAAAAATAGCATTTAGAATTGCAGTAATCTTTCTATCAGGCAAGAAGATTCTTTCATTCCTAGTATCAATGCTAAATCCGATAAACTCAAGAACCTGGGAAGGAACTAGTGAAGACTTCTCCCAATTAATAAGCCAACCTAAATGCTGCAGATAATCTAATGTTGACTGCATCTGCAATCTTACCCTTTCCGCTGTAGGTCCCCAAATTAAAAAATCATCTAAATATCCAAGGATATTAACTCCCATCAGCCTAAGCTCTGCTAGAACCTCAGACATGACTTTGGTAAACAGCCAAGGGGCAGAAGAAAGTCCAAAAGGAAGAGCAATAAATTGAAAATGTCTTACCTCTTCCCCCATGTGGACTGCAAATCTTAGATACTGTTGTGATGACGGATGAATAGGTAGGTGAAGATATGCATCCTTGAGATCTAGAGAAACAAGAAAATCGTCTTTCTGCAAGAGATGAATCACAGATTTTATATTGTCCATCCTGAATCTTCTGTATTTTACATCTAGATTTAATTTCTTTAGGTTTAAGATGAATCGGTAAGATCCCTGTGGTTTTTTTACGAGAAATACTGGCGAATAGAACCCCTCCTGTTTCTGACAACTCGGTACATATCTTATCACCCCCTTTTCTAATAGAGATAGGACCTCGCTTTGTAGTGCACGACACTTTCTTTGATCTTGTGGTTGGGGAGTAATGCAAAACCTCAGAGGAGGATGATGATTGAACTCTATCCGGTACCCTTCTGATACAATCCTTAGTAACCACTGACTTGTGAACTGAGGCTGCCATACTTCTAAAAAGTTTGCAATTCTCCCCCCCACTGGAATCCTGGCGTCATTGCTTATCCTGCCTCCTGGCAGGATTGAAATTGGGTTTCGGTTTCTGTGATCTGTATGGGACCCAACGTTTACCCTTGGAGGACTTGGGGTTTTGGTCAGACCTGATGGGGGGACGAAATGGCCGCTTATACTGGAAAGGTCTTTTCTTTTCTGGAAAGTTTTTCTTTTTATCTGATGACCTATCTAAAGTATCATCTAAATTGGATCCAAAAAGCAGCCTGCCTTCACATGGTATACCACATAACTTAGATTTTGAGGAATTATCCCCATTCCAGGTTTTAACCCATATACCTCTTCTGGCTGAGTTAACTAAAGCAGTAGTTCTGGCTGTAAGTTTAACAGTGTCGTCTGATGCATCTACCATATAATTAGAGGCATTTAAAACTTTCGGAAAATCATTAAGAATTTCTTCTCGCGGGACCCCAGAAGCAATTTTATCTTGCATTTCTAATAACCATGTTTTTAATGATCGACTCACTGCCGTGGACGCTACTGCAGGCTTGAATGTTAAGGAAGAGGATTCCCATGCTCTCCGCAGGAGATTGTCCATTTTTTTGTCGATTGGGTCCTTCAGACAACCAAAGTCTTCAAATAACAGATCTGTTTTCTTTGACACCCTAGAAAAAGACGGGTCTAACCTAGGCGGAGTACCCCAAAACTCCTGATCTTCCGGAGAAAAAGGATAACGATTAGACAAGGATCTCGGCCAAAAAGCTCTCTTCTCAGGGTTATCCCATTCCTTCTTAATCATACCCTTAAGGGTGGAATGGACTGGGATAAACTGAGGCTGGGGGTCCGCCAAAGTCCTGTACATCTCATCCAAAGGTGTCAAAGATTTTCTTTCTGTCTTGATACCCATTGTATCATACATAGCGCTTAATAAATCCTTCATTAAATCGGTTGAAAAAGCAAATTTTGATCTGTCCACATTTGAGACCTCTTCCTCCATATCTGATAGCTGATCTAGCTCCGATATCTCCCCCTCAGATAACTCAGAACCCTCCACCTCACTCTCTCTTCTACGTTTGGATCCCGAGGGCCCTGGTTGAGCCAAAACAGGGGAAGCAGGGATAGCAACTGCAGGTATTGTGTCCATATTTCCAGTAGTTCCTGGGACATCAGAAGGAACTATAGAATTGGAAGCAATGGCAGAATCTTTGATCTCTTTAATCGCTGAAGACATCTCAGATCTCATCCAGCCCATTAAATCTTTAAGTATGACCGGAGATTCATCCTTGACTACTTTCTCTGTTTGAACTATGCTGACTGGTCTGAACAGCAGCCTTGTCAGTTTTTTCACTTTTATCAGATTTGTCCGATTTGTCATGTTTTTTAGGCTATAAAAAAACACAAACAAGGGACAATCGTTACTAAAGGTTACATAGTAAAAAACCATAACAAGCAGGAGTATACAGGTACCACATCTACTTGCCAGAGAGGGATCTTGTCCAGACTAAGCAGATTGCAAAGGAGCTGAACCTGAAGCGTCCTCCATGATTGCCAGCCACATCTGAATCATGGACTTACTTCCACATATATACCCTCAAACAGACCCAGCTGACCACAGCTAACGCCGCCCTGCTGCATAATTAATCAGCTTCACATACCTTGATGCATCAGCTGAAGCTGATTACCATACACCGCCGCGGCTCCTGCCGCTTAATTAGTCCAGCGTCATTGTGATGCAAATGTAATCAGCTGTTTCGTTGATTTAGTATTTCCCCGCCGCGGCCCCTGCCGCTCTGCAGACCTCAGATCACGCGGGACGCCAGCGCGTGACTACTTCCGGGTAAACCGGAAGTGACCTCTTCATGCGCGCGCCTGCACGCATAATACTGCTGCCTTCTCCGGAGAAGCCTCCCAAACGCTGCAGGACTCCCCACTGATCACTGCTCAGCTCTATTGGGAGTCCTGCCACACGCTGCCCCTGCCGAACTGACATGGATGGCTCCCTGGAGACCTCTCCCTCCGCTCCGTCCGGGACAGGAAACTATACTGAAGTATAGTGGCAAGTAAGTAGCTTATATACCTGGCTGCCTATTGCTTATGCAAATTGTTTCTTTTGCAGTTCCTGTCCACGGTGGGGAGGGAGACAAGTCTCATCCAGGGGTGCTGTCCGAGTGACGATCCGGGAAATTAACAATTCCAGGCAGCAAAAATTACACAAGTAAAACAGCCTGATTATTTATACACACGTTTATCTCATGTCGCCTCGGGTGCACTTTAAATGTATTTTTTTACATGGCCTGTGTCCTTGGAAACATTTCTCAGCCTTTCCATACATCAGGGTCTCACCTTTCTGCAGCTGCTGGTATTTGGTCACCTCGGCCTGGAGCTTTTCCTGTAACTGGGATGCCATCTAAAAGAGAGCAAAACCATCAATTATTATGGTTACCGCATCTTGGAGATTGGATTGAAAACACCCACCGAGAGATACATAGTAAAAAACAGGCCTGATTTACCAAGGCACCTCCAGAGACAGTTTAAAGGGGCACTATGGCAAAAAATTGTAAAATTTAAAATATGTGCAAACATATACAAATGAAAAGAACATTTTTTTCCAGAGTAAAATGAGCCATAAATGACTTGTCTCCTTTGTTGCTGTCACTTACAGTAGGTAGTAGAAATCTGACAGAAGCAATAGATTTTGGACTAGTTCATCTCTTCATGGGGGATTCTCAGGGATTTATTTATTTTCAAAAGCACTTAGTGAATGGCAGTTGCTTTGTCCAACTGCCAGAAAACTGTGTAGGGAGCAGGGAAGCCGGCCAGCATCATTGTTTAAATCCTTTTTAGGGAATATCTTTATAAAGAATAAAAGCCTAGCTTAGAATCCCCATGAAGAGATGAACTAGTCCAAAACCTGTCACTTCTGTCAGATTTCTACTACCTACTGTAAGTGACAACAACATAGCATACAAGTATTATTATTAGTATATAATATTTATGGCTCATTTTACTCTGGAAAAAAAATGTACTACTTGTTTAGGTTTGTAAAATTTAAAATATGTGCAATTTTTCGCCATAGTGCCCCTTTAAGGACAACTGAAGTGAAAAGGGATATGGAGGGTGCCGTACTGATTTGCTTATAAGCAATACTAGTTGCCTGGCAGCCCTGCTGAGCTATATGCTGCAGTAGTGTTTGAATAACATCAGAAACAAGCATGCAGCTAATCTTGTCAGATTTGCCAAACATGTAAAAAAAACAAAAAAAAAAACAAATCTAATCTGCATATGCTTGTTCAGGGTCTATAGCTTAAAGAGAACACGCCAAAGCTTGGGTTCAAAATTAGTATTTACCCCTCAGAGAGGGAAGCCTCAGGATCCTTTTGAAGCTTCCCTCAGTGGTCCACAGTGACCCTTATCCTATCCTTGTCCTGGCTGCACAGCTCCTCTTCTGCAATCATGGCTGCACACATTGTAAGATTGAGCCCGCCAACATATGCGCAGTAGCACGGAGACGCGAGCTATTGTCGCTAATATTCTGGTGGGGGGGGGGGGGGCTGCTCAGCGATGGTGGACAGCAGACCGACGGTGGAAGCCTTAATAGGATCCTGGGGCTTCCCTCTAAGCATTAGAGGCAGAGGATCAGCAGGACAGCCAGGCAACTGATGTTGCTTAAAAGGAAATATGGCAGCTTCCATATACCTCCCGCTTCAGTTGTCCTTTAAAGGGTAACTGAAGTGAGAGGGATATGGAAGCTGCCATATTTATTTCCTTTTAAGCAATATCATTTGCCTGGCAGCCCTACTGATCGTTTTGGCTTTAGCAGTGAATGAATAACACCAGAAACAAGCATGCAGCTAATCTTGTCAGATCTGACAATAATGTCAGAAACACCTGATCTGCTGTATGCTTGTTCAGGGTCTATTACTAAAAGTATTGGAGGAAGAGGATCAGCAGGGCTGGCAGGCAACTAGTATTACTTAAAGCGGATCCGAGATGAAAAGCTAACTATAACAAGTAACTTGTCTATATATCTTATCTAAAGTTAAGATAGTTTTCACAGCAAATCTGGCTGCATACAGCTTCAACAGTTTATGATGATGTATTCCTGTGATACAATGAGAGCGGCCATGTTCTGTTTGTCATCATTACACAGGTAATCTGCAACTGCATCTCCACCCCTCAGCCTGTGAAAAATTCACTACCCCCTCCCCTCTGCCTCTGAAATCTCTGGCTAGTAACTTCCTCCTCCTCCTCCTGCCCAGACTGAGCTCCCATAAGCCCTTGCTACATGGGTCTGAGTGCCTTGGCGTTTTGGAGAAGCTGTGGGCGAGGCTTGTTTAGTTTATAGGGAATTAGGCCTCTTTCACAGTGCGACATTAAAGTCGCACGTTAGAAAATGTTTTAATGTGAACTAACGCACAGCAATACTAAGTCTGTGCAACATTAACAGCGCACACGTTGCGTTTGTGTGTAACGTGTAGCATTATTAGAAAGTGCTGCATGCTGTGCGTTATAAACGTTATTAACTGCGTTGACTGTTTGCTCATGCTCAGTAATGACCTGGAAGCATACTTTTCATTGCCTGTATGCAACGATAACAGGGCATAGAGTAGCGTTGTGACCAGGGCTGTGGAGTCGGTCCAAAAATCCACCGACTCCGACTCCTCAGTTTAGGATTCCACCGACTCCGACTCCACGACTCCGACTCCTCTAATTTGCATATTACAATTTTGTTGATTAAAAGTATGTAACGTGAAATTCGTCTCTTAACTGCCAACGCTTAGGAATTTTACAAGACAACTGAAGTGAGAAGGATATGTAGACTACTATATTTATTCCCTTTAGACTAAAACTAGTCCTTGGTAAGAGTACTTGTAAAAGGTACAAACCGGAACAAAGAACATCTATCAGGCCCTAGGCAATGTAAGTGTGGGTACATGTAAGAATGATGTGCAGGTACTCTGCAGGGGAATGAGGAGATTGTAAACAGACAACACCTCTGTGTTCAATGTGCACAGCATTCTCAGTGGATTCCCTGCAGCTCTGTGGGGAGTGCATATGCATAGTACTACTGTGTAACAAAGTAAACCTGAGACAGATGAAATTAAAGTTTTATACATACCTGGGGCTTCCTCCAGCCGCCTTCAGGATAATCAGTCCCTCGTTGTCCTCCTCCACCACCTGGATCTTCTGCTATGAGTCCAGGTACTTGAGCCAGTCAGGCGTAGTGCGCATGCACACACTCCGCCGCCAGGAGCATACTACACCTGTGCAGCACTATTGCGCAGGTGTAGAATGTTCCTGGCTGTGGGAGCGGCATGCGGCCGGACAGTGCTGACTGGCTGAATTACCAGGACTCATAGCAGAAGATCCGGGTGGTGGAAGACAGTGAGGGACTGATTAGCCTGAAGGGGGCTGGAGGAAGCCCCAGGTATGTATAAAACTTTACTTTTCATCCGTCTCAGTTTCCCTTTAATTTGTAGTCACCAAACCAAATTTTAATAACATATCAAATTATTTGATTTCATCAGCAAAGGGAGTGCATACATTTGCATAAATCAGCATCAATGCAGAATTATTTCCATCTCGTTGACCATCTCTGTTAGTGACACAGCTACACATCAGGCTTTATACTTACAGTATAGATGTTATTTAGTGTATATAAGAGATTCCTGTGTACACATCATATATACAGTCACAATCAGATATGTATATCTGACTTTAAAAATACAGGGACTGCTTTATTGAAGCAGCACAAGTAACTAATTTTGATTGGTTTATTTTATTTTTGTAGACTAAGCACAGCTATTACTGTATATATGCTGTATATATACATTATTTTTAATGACTATTATCTGAGAAATAGAACATTTTATCATATTTTCTATTTTAATTACAGTTACAAATTCATTAGGAGTCGGAGTCGGAGTCGGTGCATTTTTTCCCGACTCCGACTCCAGGCACCCAAAATTGCCCGACTCCACGACTCCGACTCCACAGCCCTGGTTGTGACATTTTTGGGATGTTGCGTTTTTAGTCAACTTTAACGTTGCATCAAAAGGCAACGTCCCACTGTAAAAGTAGCCTTAGAGTATTAAAACAAAGAAAAAACACAAAATAAAAAAAAGTAAAAGTATTTGGCCCTATACACTATGTGTAAGGAACACAATTATGCAATGAATAAAAGTTCATCTCGGATCCACTTTAAAAGGAAATAAATATGGCAGCCACCATTGCACTGCTGCATCTGCAAGAAATGCTAGAGCTCTAGCAATAATTCAATAATTGGGATAGCTTACAACAATTGTTCCTGAGGCATGCCCACAGCAATTAATTCCTGGAGCTCATCATCCCAGGAAATCAAGTTCCTGGAAATGTAAACTGTAGAAATTGAAGGCTTGAAGATAAACAAAATTGCTTCCCACGCTCTTTTAGAATTGACTTCTACTTTTTTGTCTAGGGGATCTTTGAGAGCTCGTGTCTTCAAAGAAGAGGACAGCATCCTTTGAGTATTGTGACAAGGCTGCTTCTAACTTAGGAATCTTGTTCCATCGTTCAATTTCCGAATCTTCAAAAGCAAACCTCCTTTTAATGGACTTTGGAATAGCAAACCTTCTTTCCGGTTCTTTCCACTGTTCATCAATAATCTGATTAAGAGCCTTGTGAACAGGGAAAGTTCTGGAAATTGGTGTCTAGCCCCCTGTAAATTTCGACCTGCAGAAGTTTTTCTGGAATCTGTTCACTGTCATAAGATAGCTCTCAAAAAAGTTCTGCAGTCTCTTCTGCACTAAACAAAAGCCTTGTCACTTTAAATCGTCATTATCACCCCTAGAGGAGATTGAGAGAACCACGTCCTCCTCATTGATAGTCAGGTTATTTACTTGACTCCTTTCTCTACTGAAAGAAGACGTTTAAATAGCCCACCCCAAGCTGGCTCCGCCTCTGGCTTCCCCTGCCGCCATGTTCTTTTCCGGAAAAATTTCCATCTGCGTTTCCAGGTAGCGCGGTGGCACAGAGAATCCGGATTTAAGGTGGCCGCATGAGGCTTACCGCTCACTGACCTGCCCTGAGGGAGGTCTGACAGCCTGGAGCCAGTGGAGAAGAGCAGCGATGTCCGCGTTTGCTAGAGGAGGAACCCGCCTGGTGACATATGACGCACGTTGTGGCTACGCATACATGCAGCTGCATGCGCAGTAATCACTTCCGGACGCTTTCATCTCCCGCAGGAAGCAGCATGGCTCGGGACGGTCCGGAAAGCCACAACTCATCCTAGCCATCAGGACACCCGGTAAGCTAATTTGCACTTCTAGCTGTGTCCTATCACTTGCAACACCATGCCAGAGACTCCCAACCAAGTCCGCTGCGCAGACATTCACCGAGGGAAGGCAGCCCTTAACGACTCCTGCACAAGGAGCTCTAATCCCTTCTACAGCATAGATTGTATCCTAGAAAATAGGAAACAGTAAAACTAAAGTGTGTCAGGGAGTGCTCACATATGTAATGTGGACAACTGTGTATGCAAATTTTGTAATGGTCTGTGTTTCTTCTGATTGAGGAGCCGGTGTACTCTAAACCTTTCTGCCGTCCTGGAGGACGCCTGGAGAAATACAGTTTTTTCCACCTCCACCGTCGCCTTCTGCATCATCCTCGCTGTTGCTCCCCCATTGTCCTGCTCTCAGTCTCCAGTGTTCTCCCCAGAATTTTTTACCAACCGGGTGGGGCGTGATGAGAGAATGCAGGGCAGGTGCTTCTGTGCTCAACTCTGTTTACAGCATAGGTGGAGGTGAGCTGATAACAGCCGGGTGCTCACCAAAACTAGCCGGGTGGAGCACCTGGCTAAACGAGCCTGGGGAGAACACTGGTCTCCCTCACTAAGAAAAAGCAAGCTCCCAAGACTACTTCCTGGTCGCGGGAAGCTTGCAGACAGACTGCACATGCACTGGATGGTGATGCCATGGCTGGAGTGTATACGCAGAGCACCCCCTGGTGGCTGGAGCGCACAAAACAGACATGTAGAGCGCTCCCGGGATCATCAAAGGACACTCATTTCCTGCCAGCGCGCAGACTGTACAACCCTATGCAACCAGAAAGGAGCCTGGAGGCCACTTTTTAATAATGGAGGGGGAGAGAAAGGCAAGGGGGATGCAGAGACAGGGATGATGAGAAATTCAAGTGCCACCATCATTGTGCCATAAGGGTATCCATTACCCAGCCAGCCCACATGCATCTCCCACCTGGCCTGAGTCACTCCAGCGGCCTCTAAGTTCCCCCACTGACTGGACAATGGACAATTACCCTGAAGGCCTGCCTGCCTGAGGCACAGCTGAGCATGAGCCACACCAAAATGGACCTGATCTCTTGCAACGACAGAAGGAAAAACATATAGAACTGCACCCTGTATGTACTTAACCTGCCTTCTCATCTGTGACTGAGCACAGCAGAACATGTTGTAAATTGATCTCTCCCGTGTCACCTGACTGACGGAAGGAGAACAGATTTCTGCACCCTGACCCTGCATGTATAAAGAGAACCCTAGGCGGCATTTTCAAATCTTAATAGGACTCAGAAGCATGTCCTGCGCACGATGTCCCACCAGCAAAATACCGCCAAGTACTTCCTGGGTCGCGGCACTTCCGATTGGAGGAAGCTAGCGCAGGCAGGGAGCGGCGGGGGACCCCTGTTGATGGACTGACAAGCCGCAGGTAAATAGCAGGCTAGTGACAAGCAGATTGTCGCTAGCTTGGGGAACAGCAGAGCCCAGGCGGGCTGGCGGCCGCAGCACAGTGACACAGAGGCACGTCATTATGCACAGGACAGGACTCTGTGTCCAATTAAGATTTGAAAATGCCGCCTCGGGTTCTCTAAAGATTTTAGCCTGTCTAAAGCCCTCACCTGTGACAAAGCACGGCACACATTGTAATTTGATCTCTCCCCTGTGTCAGCTGACTGCCACCTCAGATAAGCTAATTTTGAAAGCGCACCAACTGACTGAGCACAAGTTGTAATGTTTTCTCTCCGCACGTCACCTGTGACCTGACTGCCACCATGGCAGACAAGCTCATTTTTAAAGAGAACCAGTTGCACTGCATATAGCTGAGGATTTCCAGCCACAGACCATACAAGCTCAGGCAGCAGAGATGCAGGCAGCTGTACCTGAGCCTGTACTAGCAGAGTCAAGCAGGGGAAATATGCAGGATGCTGACGGGATGCTTTTTATAAGGGTAATTGTAATGAGAATAATTGTGTAATACTGTATACCATGGCACCGCTGTATTTTATTTTTTACGGTTATCATACCATGAATTTTCATACCGTTGCAACCCTAGTGACATAGCAACCGAGGTAACCTCTTCCCCACAATGCATTGTTCGCCCCTATAACCGATACTCAGGCTAGGGGTGAAACTGCATACAGGCTTGCAGAGTCTGAGCTAACAGTTCTGAGTCAGGAAAGTTTAACGTTTACATGCAGCTTAAAGAGAAACTCCGACCAAGAATTGAACTTTATTCCAATCAGTAGCTGATACCTCCTTTTACATCTTTTCCTTTTCACACACAGACCACCAGGGGGCGCTGTATGACTGATATTGTGGTGAACCCCCCCCCCCCCCCCAAGGAGCTCTGAGTACCGAGGTACTTCTGGCAGTTTCCTGTCTGTGAACCCTGTTGCATTGTGGGAAATAGCTGTTTATAGCTGTTTCCAACTGCCAAAACAGCAAGCAGCAGCTACATCATCTGCCAACAGTAAAAATGTTGCCATGTGATAAATGTCAGAATATAAATCAGGGATTTAAAATATTTTACAATGGGCAAACACTGACTAAATCATTTATACATAATTATTGTAAAAATGAAGCACTTTTTTAATTACATTATTTTCATTGGAGTTCCTCTTTAAAGTCAATGGGAAGTAAAAAAAAACAAAAACAGATACTTACCTAAGGAGAGAGAAGGCTCTGGGTCCTATAGAGCCTTTTTATTATCCTCACTAGCCATGCTCTCACAAGTAAATCCAAGTGCCGAAGCACTTGGCTTTGTGATTTAAATGAGCATTAATTACCATAGGTGTGGAGCAGGGACAAGGGACATAAGGGGTTACTTACCCATAAGGCTGCGTCCTTCCTGCGCTCCAAATAGGATGCACACGAGTCCTATTGATCGCGTTACAAGCCTCGCTGCGGGCACTTTCTCCTCCCGGCTTGAAGGAGGAAGTGCGTGTGAGGCTTGCAACGCAACCAATAGGACGTGTGTGCATCCTACTTGGAGCGCAGGGAGGAAGCAGCCTTATGGGTAAATAACCCCTTATGTCCCTGCTCCACACCCGCGGAGGTTTCATAAACTGTGGAGTCTGAGTATTTGTGCATCAACTCCACAGCACTGGTAAGTATTAGAATAAGGAGTCGAAGTCGAGGAGCCAAAGCAATTTTGGGTACCTGGTGTCGGAGGTTTCATAAACTGAGGAGTAGGAGTCGGATGATTTTTGTACCAGCTCCACAGCTCTGTTGAGAAGTATCTTTTTTTTCTGTTTCCCATTAGCTTCAAGTGCTCTAAGGATGGCACACTTGCCGACTACGCTTATCTCTGGGTAAAGCTGCCTCAGTAGATTAACCATGCCTGGAGGCCCCATTCCTGTCCCTGGTGGTCAGTGAGTGCCCAGCCTGGAGGCCACATGCCTGTCCCTGGTGGTCAGTGAGTGTCTTGGCTGGAGGCCCTATTCCTGTCTCTGGTGGTCAGTGAGCACCCTGGCTAGAGGCCCCATGCCTGTCCCTGGTGGTCAGTGAGTGCCCAGCCTGGAGGCCCCATGCCTGTCCCTGGTGGTCAGTGAGTGCCCAGCCTGGAGGCCCCATGCCTGTCCCTGGTGGTCAGTGAGTGCCCAGCCTGCAGGCCCCATGCCTGTCCCTGGTGGTCAGTGAGTTCCCAGTATTGCTACATGCCTGTCCCTGGTGGTCAGCGAGTGCCCTGGCTGGAGGCCCCTTGCCTGTCCCTGGTGGTCAGTAAGTGCCCTGGCTGGAGGCCCCATGATGGTCCCTGGTGGTCAGTGAGTGCCCTGGCAGGAGGACAAACAAACACAAACACAGAACATTTATATCGCGCTTTTCTCCTGGCGGACTCAAAGCGCCAGATCTGCAGCCACTAGGGCACACTCTATAGGCAGTAGCAGTGTTAGGGAGACTGGCCCAAGGTCTTCTACTGAATAGGTGCAGATTTACTGAACAGGCACAACTAAGATTCGAACCCTGGTCTCCTGTGTCAGAGGCAGAGCCCTTAACCATTACACTATCCAGCCACCTTGCCTGTCCCTGGTGGTCAGCGAGTGCCCTGGCTGGAGGCTCCATGCCTGTCCCTGGTGGTCAGTGAGTGCCCTGGCTGGAGGCCCCATGCCTGTCCCTGGTGGTCAGTGAGTTCCCAGTATTGCTACATGCCTGTCCCTGGTGGTCAGCGAGTGCCCTGGCTGGAGGCCCCTTGCCTGTCCCTGGTGGTCAGTGAGTGCCCAGGCTGGAGGTCCCATGCCTGTCCCTGGTGGTCAGTGAGTGCCCTGGCGGTAAGCGAGTGCCCTGGCTGGAGGCCCCATGCCTGTCCCTGGTGGTCAGCGAGTGCCCTGGCTGGAGGCCCCTTGTCTGTCCCTGGTAGTCAGTAAGTGCCCTGATCGGAGGCCCCTTGTCTGTCCCTGGTGGTCAGTAAGTGCCCTGATCGGAGGCCCCTTATCTGTCCCTGGTGGTCAGTAAGTGCCCTGATCGGAGGCCCCTTGTCTGTCCCTGATGGTCAGTAAGTGCCCTGGTTGGAGGCCCCTTGTCTGTCCCTGGTGGTCAGTAAGTGCCCTGGCTGGAGGCCCCATGATGGTCCCTAATCAGTGAGCTCCCTGATTGGAGGCCCCTTGCCTGTCCCTGGTGGTCAGTAAGTGCCCTGGCTGGAGGCCCCATGATGGTCCCTGGTGGTCAGTGAGTGCCCTGGCAGGAGGACAAACAAACACAAACACAGAACATTTATATCGCGCTTTTCTCCTGGCGGACTCAAAGCGCCAGATCTGCAGCCACTAGGGCACACTCTATAGGCAGTAGCAGTGTTAGGGAGACTGGCCCAAGGTCTTCTACTGAATAGGTGCAGATTTACTGAACAGGCACAACTAAGATTCGAACCCTGGTCTCCTGTGTCAGAGGCAGAGCCCTTAACCATTACACTATCCAGCCACCTTGCCTGTCCCTGGTGGTCAGCGAGTGCCCTGGCTGGAGGCCCCATGCCTGTCCCTGGTGGTCAGCGAGGGCCCTGGCTGGAGGCCCCATGCCTGTCCCTGGTGGTCAGTGAGTTCCCAGTATTGCTACATGCCTGTCCCTGGTGGTCAGCGAGTGCCCTGGCTGGAGGCCCCTTGCCTGTCCCTGGTGGTCAGTGAGTGCCCAGTATTGCTACATGCCTGTCCCTGGTGGTCAGCAAGTGCCCTGGCTGGAGGCCCCTTGCCTGTCCCTGGTGGTCAGTGAGTGCCCAGTATTGCTACATGCCTGTCCCTGGTGGTCAGTGAGTGGCCTGGCTGGAGGCCCCTTGCCTGTCCCTGGTGGTCAGTAAGTGCCCAGTAATGCTCCATGCCTGTCCCTGGTGGTCAGTGAGCCCCCTGTAAGGCCGCGGAGGGTCAGGGCGGTCAGCACAGTGACAATGACAGCTGCAGGAGGCCACAATGTGGGTGGTCAGCTGTCACACGCAGATCATGGCGGAAGCGCAGCGCCCCACCCCCGGTACAAGCAATACATGCAGGGAGAAGATGCACACAGCGCTCCCCATCATTACCGTGTCCGTGCCGGGAAACGTGCCTCCAGCGCGGCGCACCTCTCACCCGGAACCACTGCCCACTTCCGCCTGCCGCTGTCACCAAGGCAACTTACATCCTGGCCACGCCCTTTTCCCGTTATGCTGCAACCCTCCAAACTTTATTGACAACAGCGGCGATGCGGACAGCGCTGTGAGGATTGCGGTGGAGGAAGGAGCGCTGTATGTAATGTATGTCTGTGATCTTCCGCTTATATACCTATACTATCAGTATGGCTATTACCGCTGCGGGGTGTGCTGAGCCCTCAGGCTGCCCTGTGTCCCTCCTGTGTGTGACTATTATATATAGATTTCTATATGGGTCATGTGCTCCTGGGGGCTGCTGCTTATTATGGGATGCTGATTGCAGTCATGTTACCATCAAATCCAGTCTCTGACTGCACCCCACCCCTTACATCCACTATAGTTATATATTCCTTTATTATTATGTATTTATATAGCACTGACATCTTCTGCAGCACTTTACACAGTACATGGTCATGTCACTAACTGTCCTCAGAGGATCTCACAATCTAATCCTACCATAGTCATAGTCTAATTATTTTTTTTTTTATAAAGCGCCAACATATTCCGTGGCGCTGTACAGTGTAAGAAAACAAACAAGGGATACATAATAATATAGACAATGATATACATCAAATATGAACACTGATACACAATACAGCACTGCTGATTACAATTTGATTTAACATGATGACTAAAATGTATAAATGATTATTGTTTATTTATATAGCCCTGACATCTTCTGCAGCACTTTACACAGTACATGGTCATGTCACGGACTGTCCTCAGAGGAGCTCACAATCTAATCCTACCACAGTCATAGTCTAATGTCCTAACATATTATTATTATTATTATTATGTATTTTTATATATATATATATATATATATATATATATATATATATATATATATATATATATATATATATATATATAGCACTGACATCTTCTGAAGCACATTATAGAGTATATAGTCATGTCACTGACTGTCCTCAGAGGAGCTCACAATCCAATCCCTACCATAGTCTTAGGGTACATACAGACATACGATAACGATCGTTCGTTCTGAACGACGAACGATGTTAAAGGAGGTATCGGCCGATGATCGTTTGAAGAAAGGCTACTTGAACATCGTTCGTGTACGAACGATCTTGGAACGAGCGTTGCGTGCGCAACATGATTTATAAACTGATTTCAAACACAAGTGTCAAAAAGAACTGTTTGAGCATGTGCAAAGCTTTGAGAACGAACGATCAACGACCGATCGTTGTACAGACATTACTTTTTGAACGATGGTCGTTGGAAAAGATTTGGCAGAATGGATCGTTCTTTACCAACGACATATCTCGTTGGTCGGTCGTTTTAACGATCGTTCGTGCACTTTTTACGAACGATCGTCGGGCAATGCCGTCGGTAACGATCGTTTTAAACGACTATAGTCGCATGTCTGTACGCACCCTGAGTCTAATTCCCTATCATATTATTATTGTTTCTATTATTATGTATTTATATAGCAGTGACATCTCCTGCAGCATATTACAGAGTACATAGTCATCTCACTGACTGTCCTCAGAGGTGCTCACAATCTAATCCCTACCATAGTCATAGTCTGATGTCCTACCATATTATTATGTATTTACATAGCTCCCAACTGTCCCTCTTTTGGAGGGACAGTCCCTCTCTTCCTCATTTGTCCCTCTTTCAGGACTCATGTACAGAACTATGTAAATACATGTATTTTTCACAAAAAGTGTTTAATTGACCCTAAACTTTACTCCCGTCCTATAAATTGATATATTTCTTATTTTTAAATGTTAATATGAAGAAAAATGAACCAGGATACAAAAAGAACCAGTGTGGTTTGAATTACAAATACAACATATTTTTTTTATGAAATCTTTATAGTATGCGTGACTAGGAGTGTGTAAGGGGTGTGGTTAGAGGTGTGGCTTAAGTGTCCTTCCTTCTGATCTCAAAATGTTGGGAGGTATGTATTTATATAGCACTGACATCTCCTGCAGCACTTTGCAGATCACATAGTTATGTCACTGACTGTCCTCAGAGGAGCTCACAATCTAATCCTACCATAGTCTAATGTCCTACCATATTATTATTATGTATTTATATAGCACTGACTTCTTCTGCAGCACTTTACAGAGTACATAGTCATGTTACTGACTGTCCTCAGGGGAGCTCACACTCTAATCCTACCATAGTCATAGTCTAATGTCCTACCATATTATTAGTATGTATTTATATAGCACTGACATCTTCTGCAGCACTTTACATAGTACATAGTAATGTCACTGATTGTCCTCAGAGGAACTCACACTCTAACCCTGCTATAGTCATAGTCTAATGTCCTACAATATTATTATTATGTATTTACAGTGTAATGCGAAAGTTTGGGCAACCTTGTTAATCGTCACGATTTTCCTGTATAAAAATAGTTGGTTGTTATGATAAAAAATGTCAGTTAAAGGACAACTGTAGTGAGACATATCATTTATTTCATTTTAAACAATACCAGTTGCCTAGCAGTCCTGCTGGTCTATTTAGCTGCAGTAGTGTCCAAATCACACCAGAAACAAGCATGCAGCTAATCTGGTCAGATTTGACAAAAAAATGCCAAACCCCTTATCTGCTGCATGCTTGTTCAGGGTCTATGGCTAAAAGTATTAGAGACAAAGGATAAGAAGGATAGCCGGGCAACTGGTATTGCTTAAAAGGAAATAAACATGGCAGCCTCCATATACCTCTAACTACAGTTGTCCTTTAAATATAGCATATAGGAGACACACACAGTGATATTTGAGAAGTGAAATTAAGTTTATTGGATTTACAGAAAGTGAGCAATATTTGTTTAAACAAAATTAGGCAGGTGCATACATTTGGGCACCACAAAAAAGAAATGAAATTTATATTTAGTAGATCCTCCTTTTGCAGAAATTACAGCCTCTAAACGCTTCCTGTAGGTTCCAATGAGAGTCTGGATTCTGGTTGAAGGTATTTTGGACCATTCCTCTTTACAAAACATCTCTAGTTCATTCAGGTTTGATGGCTTCCGAGCATGGACAGCTCTCTTTAACTCACACCACAGATTTTCAATTATATTCAGGTCTGGGGACTGAGATGGCCATTCCAGAATGTTATACTTGTTTATCTGAATGAATGCCTTGGTGGATTTTGAGCAGTGTTTAGGGTCGTTGTCTTGTTGAAAGATCCAGGCCCGGCGCAGCTTCAGCTTTGTCACTGATTCCTGGACATTGGTCTCCAGAATCTGCTGATACTGAGTGGAATCCATGCGTCCCTCAACTTTGACAAGATTCCCACTCCCTGCACTGGCCACACAGCCCCAAATTAGGAAAATTTAATACTCACCTTCGGTAATTTTCCTTTCCTGGTGCCTATTCATGGCAGCATACTAATTGGGTAAGCCCCGCCCCCTTACCCCATAGGACAGATTAACTATATAGCTGTCTTAGCGTGTGTCCCTCTTTAATCTTATAGTATATATCGTCCTCCCGAAGGAAAAAGTGGGAGGGAAATGCCCTATGCTGCCATGAATAGGCACCAGGAAAGGACAATTACCAAAGGTGAGTATTAAATTTTCCTAATTTCCAGGTGCCATCATGGCAGCATACTAATTGGGAAATAACTCGCCACAATTTGCAAGGGAGGGAAACACACTTTACTTATTCATTAGTAGCAGATACAATAACAGACTTTGCAAAAGTAGCAGAAGACAGTACTGTTGGGTCAACTCGGTAATGGTCTATAAACGTGTGTTTTGATGACCAATTTGCAGTTCTACATATTGTAGCCGCCGAGACCCCCGCAAAGGAAGCCCATGAAGAGGCGATACCTCTAGTAGAATGGGCAGTAGTGCATTCGGGCACAACATAGCCACTCGCTTTATAAGCCCTTTGAATAGTCTTTTCAATCCAGGTAGCAATTGTTCTTGCTGAGGCTGCCTGTCCTTTTTTTGCTCCAGAAGGAAGTACAAACAAATGATCTGTTTTCCTAAAGGATTTTGTAGCTTCCAGGTAAGTTTTTATCACTGCGACTAGGTCTAGAGGATTAGGATGTTGTGACTGCTGATTCCTTGGAATAGAAGGTAAAGTCCACTCCGGACTGATGTGGAATGTAGTGACCACTTTCGGCAGAAAATGCGCCATAGGACGCAACACGACTCTGTCTTCAAACAAAGTCAGAAAAGGCTCCTTACATCCAAGAGCATGAATTTCAGACACCCTTGCTGCTGACGTAATTGCCACCAGGAACACAGTTTTATGCGTAATATTCCACACAGTACAAGACGAGGAGTTTGCAAAGGTATCTGTAGATAGAAAATCTAATACAATGGTCAAATCCCACTTTGGGAACAACGTCTTTTTAGGAGGACGCAACTTCAGAGTTGCTTTCAGGAACTGCTGGACTAAAGGATATTGCGACCACCTGACTCCTGTGGACACTGATAAGGCAGATATCTGTGACTTCAGAGTATTATAACCTAAGCCTAATTCTAAACCGGCTTGCAAAAAACCTAGAATATTCACTACTGAAAGAGTAGATGGATTAAATTGTGTGGCAATTGCGAAATCTTCAAACTTTTTCCAGACTCTAGAATAGGCTGAGTTAGTTGACACTTTTCTTGACTTTAACCTTCCTGGCGGTAAGCCCGAGCTGAGCTCGGGCTATGCCGCCGGAAGGCACCGCTCAGGCCCCGCTGGGCCGATTTGCATAATTTTTTTTTTGCTGCACGCAGCTAGCACTTTGCTAGCTGCGTGCAGTGCCCGATCGCCGCCGATCCGCCGCTATCCGTCGCGCCGCAGCCGCCCCCCCCCCCCCCCAGACCCCGTGCGCTGCCTGGCCAATCAGTGCCAGGCAGCTCTATGGGGTGGATCGGAATCCCCTTTGACGTCACGACGTCGATGACGTCGTTGACGTCATCCCGCCCCGTCGCCATGGCGACGGGGGAAGCCCTCCAGGAGATCCCGTTCTTTGAACGGGATCTCCTGATCGCCGATCGCCGGAGGCGATCGGAGGGGCTAGGGTGGATGCCGCTGAGCAGCGGCTATCATGTAGCGAGACTTTGTCTCGCTACATGAAAAAACAAAAAAAATAATTTTTTAAAAAGATTTGCCGCCCCCTGGCGATTTTTTTTGCAAACCGCCAGGAGGGTTAATAATGTATTGATCACGGATTCCGAACAACCTAATTGTACTAATCTCGACCTCTCAGCAGCCAAACTTTCAAATGAAGCTTCTCTGGATGTGGATGGTAGATTTGTCTCTGGCATAAGAGATCCTGAGACAGTGGCAGTGACCACGGAAATCCTACAGTCATCTGGAGTAAGAGAGGGAACCAAACCCTTTTGGGCCAATAAGGAATCAGGGCAATCACTGTCGCTTTTTCCTTCCCTAGCTTGCAAAGAAATTTGTGGATGAGAGGTACTGGAGGAAAGGCATATAGAAGGCCCTGCGGCCACGGCTGTATCAGAGCATCTACTGCCTCCGTTCCCATGCATGGGTATCTGGAATAAAACCTGCTGGTTTTGTTGTTCTCCTGTGAGGCAAACAGATCCAGAATTGGCTTCCCATACCGTTTCGTGATCAGATTGAACGCCTGTGGATTCAAAGACCACTCGTTGTTGTTCATCGGATGTCTGGAGAGAAAATCTGCTGTTAGATTTCGATCTCCTGGAATATACGTTGCCTTTAAATCTTGAAGATTGACTTCTACCCATCTCATTATCATATTCAGTTCCTCCATCAGAAGAGAACTGTGTGTCCCTCCCTGGCGTCTGATGTACGACACTGCCGTCTGATTGTCTGATTGTATCCACACTGATTTTTTCTGGAGATGTGGAGCAAAAGCTTGAAGGGCTAAACCAATAGCTCGAAGTTCTAATAGGTTTGATGAGTCCCGAGACTGGTAATTGGACCATCTGCCCTGAGCTGATAGATTGTTGAAATGGGCTCCCCAACCTGATTTGCTGGCATCCGTTGTCACTATCAACCAAGTTGGTTCCAAGAGAGAGTGTCAGTTCAGAAGATTCTTTGAGGACATCCACCATTGTAGATCGTTCTTGACTTTCTCGGGAATCAATATTAACTGAGTATATGACTTTTTGTTCCATTGCTGGAGGAAGTTTAGCTGAAATTGACGACTGTGCCAGTGACTCCACTTCACCATGGGAATTGATGATGTCATCAAGCCTAACAATCTTAAACAAGTCCTGGCCGAGACGTAAGCCTGATCTGAAACAAAAGTTTTTATCTTGTGTACTTTCTCCTGAGTCAGGGATACTGTATTCAGTATTGTGTTGAATTGTGCTCCTAAGTAGACCATGGATCTGACCGGAACTAAAAGACTCTTGTCCCAGTTGATTATCCATCCCATGTCTTGAAGAAGCTTTAGGGCTTGATCTCTGTGACGAAGTAGAACAACTTCTGACTGTGCCAGTATCAATATATCATCCAGATAATGATACATTTTTATATTGGCCTTTCTCAGGATTACAATATTTTCTTGAAGCACCTTTGTGAAGGTACGGGGAGATGTGGAAAGACCAAAAGGTAGGGCTGTGAATTGGAAATGGATGTCCGCGAAATGAAACATGAGAAATTTTCGAAATTGTCTGTGTATTGGGATATGGAGATAAGCGTCCTTGAGGTCTATGGAAATCATAAAGTCGTTTGGTTGGATGGATGATATTATGGAATGTAAGGACTCCATTTTGAATTTTTCTAGTAGAATATGATGATTCAATCTTTTCAAATCTATGACTGGTCTCCAGTCCCCTGTCTTCTTTCTTACCAGAAAAATGGGAGAATAGACTCCCTGATATTGCTGTTTCGAAGGAACTGCTTCCACGGCCTTCTGTTCCACTAAAGTTTTCACATACTGGAAAAGAAATATTCTTTTTTGTTCTGACTTTGGGATCTTTGTTGGAATGAAGATTCTGTGAGGTAACTGCGTCTTGAACTTCCACGAGTGACCCTTGGTTATAGTCTTCAAAGTCCATCTGTCTTGAACGTTGTCCACCCATATCGGATGAAATAGAGCTAACCTCGCCCCCACCGGACCGACATGAGTGGACAACGCCTCAAAAGGACCTTTGTTGTGGCTGAGAGGCAGTGGAAGCTGCCTTGACTGATTTCGCCAACGTAGACTGTGAGCTCTTCCAATTTTTTCGGTACTGGCGTCCTGGCCGATAGGCTCTAGCATCCCTGAAATTGTTTGATTGCTGCGTCCTCTGAGTGAAGTTTTGTTTTCTGACCTTTCGATCTTGAGGCAACATACCTGACTTTCCTCCTGTTTTTTTGCGAATAGCTGCATCCATCTTCTCCCCGAATAATAGTCTGCCATCATAAGGTATTTTCACCCAATTCTGTTTGGAAGAAATATCTGCTGACCAGTGCTTCAGCCAGAGGGATCTTCTTGCGGTAACAGAAGTAAGAATTGACCTAGACGCTAGTCTTATCGTATCAATGGCAGCTTCACTCATAAAGTCCGCCGTAATTCGTAAATCATCTAGGGCCGAAATAATTTGATCAGGATCCACTTTAGCTTTTATAGCGTCTTCAATATTAGCAGTCCAGTTCTTAACAGCTCTTGCAATGGATGTTAGTGCTATAGCAGGCTTTGCTGAACCACCGGCAAGAAGATATAGCTTCTTTAAATCTGAGTCAATTCTTCTATCAAGGAGATCTTTAAATGCCACAGGATCATCCATGGGTAAGGTAACATGTTTTATTAAATCCGGCAGTGAGGAGTCCACAAGAGGAGCGTTGTTTAACCTCCTTAGCGGTAACCCCGAGTCAGGCTCAGGCCGGAACACCACAGCTCAGAGCGGTAATCCCGAGCCTGACTCCTGGTAGCCACCAAGAGGTAAATGCAGAGCAGAGCCAGATCATCCACTAGGCAACCTATGCAGGTGCTTGGGTCCTAGTGGGTGTCAAGGGGTCCACCTGCCTTTTTCTCTGACCTCTCTCCACTTTAGCTTAACAAAAGGACAACAAGGGGTCTCCAAATCTGCTACCTTGCCCATTGCCCCATTACATCTTAATCCATCTCTGATGCAGAGCCTCTGTGCAGCAGACATTTGCAACTCACCTTCCTCGGAATCTAGATGCTGGCAGACATTCTTCTTCCGGTTTGTGGAGGCTCTTGATGGCGACCTCACTATAGAGGTAGAGCGTCACCTGGCGGAGGGAGTGAGAATTGCAGTGCCGGATTTCAGGGTCTAAAAACTTGTGAATAAATTGCATGGCTTTTAGACCCTAAAATCCAGACATAATCATACCACTAAGGAGGTTAAAGATTTCGTGCCTTCCTCCGGAAGAGGATACATTTTTGATAACTTGTTATTGAGACTTTGTTTTTTCTCTGTCTTTTCCCATTCTTCAAACATTAAACTCTTAATTTCAGGCATCATGGGAAAAGATGGGCCTACTTTTTGCAAATGTGGATAATATTTGCCCACTGTAACGGCTGTATCTTCAGACTCCTCCCATGAGATTGCTTCTTTGACCGATGCTATATAAGCTGAGATCATGGAAAAATCAAAGTTTCCAGTTGGATCTATAGCCTCTTCATCCAGAGCTTCTGCTTGGTTAGCTGAAGAATCGGTTTCTTTTGTAGGAATGAAAGTAGCAAACTCTTCTCTGACTACTTTGCGAATTAGTTCCAATGCTTCTGAAGATTCCTGTTCTTTGCGCCCTGCCGCATTTAACCACTTGATGACCCACCCTTTACCCCCCCTTAAGGACCAGCGTGGTTATTAGTGATCTGTGCTGGGTGGGCTCTACAGCCCCCAGCACAGATCAGGGTGCAGGCAGAGAGATCAGATTGCCCCCCTTTTTTCCCCCCCTATGGGGATGATGTGCAGGGGGGGTCTGATCTCTTCTGCCTGCGTGTGGCTGGCGGGGGGGACACCTCAAAGCCCCCCTCCGCGGCGAAATTCCCCCCTCCCTCTCCTACCTGTCCCCTCCCCGGTGATCCGGGCTGCACAGGACGCTATCCGTCCTGTGCAGCCAGTGACAGGACGTCCCCTGTCACATGGCGGCGATCCCCGGCCGCTGATTGGCCGGGGATCGCCGATCTGCCTTACGGCGCTGCTGCGCAGCAGCGCCGTACAAATGTAAACAAAGCGGATTATTTCCGCTTGTGTTTACATTTAGCCTGCGAGCCGCCATCGGCGGCCCGCAGGCTATTCACGGAGCCCCCCGCCGTGATTTGACAGGAAGCAGCCACTCGCGCGAGCGGCTGCTTCCTGATTAATCAGCCTGCAGCTGGCAACGCAGAACTGCGTCGCTGGTCCTGCAGCTGCCACTTTGCCGACGCACGGTATAAGCGTGCGGTCGGCAAGTGGTTAAGAAACAAGTGTTGCATAACTTTTTCCCCGGCAAGGCAGGTAGATCGCATGCCCAGCAGGTTGGATCTTTATATCGTGGAGGTGACCTGCTTCTAGAACGAGAACGATAGTAATATTGCCGACTCCTGTAGTAATGATCTCTTGACGGTGATCTGCTCCTATCTTTATAAACCGTTTCCTTTTTGCGATCTGATGTTTCTTCCTTTTTCTTGGATTTGTGCTTCTTAGACTTTTCCTTAGAACGGGCTCTGTCAGGGCTAGAAACAGAAAAAACCCGTAAATATAGGCCAAAATGGACCCTCCTTTTTTTTTTTTTTTTTTTTTACCTCTGGGTTCTTGCCTGTTCATTTTGAGGTACCTCCATTATAATGAAGAGAGAACTGAAATGGAGAGAAAAAACAAATATGCCTTTGTTATGCTCCTCTGTAAAAGAGAGATGCCCCTCCTATACTACTGTATAAGTATTTCAACCTAACTGACTCAGGTAAACAGTTCTGTTAAACCACCATTACTGCGCAAACTTTAGTAAAAAAACATACCTAGAAAACTGGACTATTAGGAATAGAGGACAGCCTCTCCCTGGATACGTCCGAGTGGAAACGCCAGCCACCCGAACTGAGGCTTCCTTCTCCTTAAATAGTGCGGCAGCGCCT